>NC_059290.1:5784093-5789093 GCF_017591435.1 Portunus trituberculatus
CTATAACCTGTTATAACCCCTGTAACTTCCACTATAACTTGTTGAAACTATGGCTATAATCTTTAAAACACACTTAAAGCCGTTGTAACTCCCACTAGTGTCTTTATGTCGCTAGAATCTTGAAAACATCCTAGAAAACATCAGTAACTTACACTTCAAACTATGGAAACCCACTAGAATCTTGAAAATACGCTTGATAAACTCTGCAACTTCCATTTTAACCTGTTGAAACTATCACTAGAATCTTAAAAACACCCTTGAAAACCTCAGTAACTTCCATTGCAACTTGTTCAAACTCACAACAATCTTGAAGTCTTTAAAACCTAAACTTGCAACAAACACCTGTTAAAACTATCACTAGAACCTTATAAACATCCTTGGAAACCATTGTAACTCCTACTAGCGTCTGTTGCTAGAATCTTAAAAACACCGTTGAAAACCTTGACTTCCAACTAGCCAAATCTTTAAGCTATTACCAGAACCTTAAAAATATCCTTGGAAACCATAGTAACATCCACTCTGCTACTACAACGCTGTAACTAGAACCATAAAGACACTGAAAACCCCAGTAACTTCCACTCCAGCAGCCTCATACAATCGCTATTCTTCACCCTTGCGTTCCAATACGATTCTCTCTGCCTCACACTTAACCCTTCAAACCTAAGCTAGTAATTCTTTACCCTGTCTTGTCTTTCAACCACTAACGTTTATACTACACCATGACGGCCTCAGAAACAGAGCGGTAAGAAGAGAAGACGCTTTGAGGGATGGAATACTCTACCAGTATTCCATCCCTCAAAGCGTCTTCTCATAGAAACTAGATTTTACGTGACGCTAACCGTGACTAGGAAAACGAGAATGGTAAAAGGATGTGCAGGCACCTTCAACACACCACCAAATGCTCCTGCCGCCCTCCTCGCCTCCCGTAACAGTAACAGTAACAGAGGGCAACGCTCCGGCCCCTCCCCGTCACTCCCTCCCTCTTACCCCCATCTCTCGCAGACCTCGGTACAGCGACCCTCCCTTTCTCTCCCCTCCCCCTCCCCCTCCCCACCAGTTCCTCTGTTCTGGTCATAGCACCCGCCCTTCCCAAGGCGGTGCCGGCGCGCAGGCGAGTCCGTTCTCAACACCTGGGAGAAGAACACATGCAAAGCTCTTGGTGAATGTGCTCTCTCTCTCTCTCTCTCTCTGCACAGTCAGTGACCCGAGATTCATTCTCTCTCTCTCTCTCTCTCTCTCTCTCTCTCTCTCTCTCTCTCTCTCTCTCTCTCTCTCTCTCTCTCTCTCTCTCTCTCTCTCTCTCTCTCTCTCTCTCTCTCTCTCTCAGGTCACTCCCGGGAACTAAATTAACCTCAGATTTTTAAGGACCGGCTCGCTCACTCCTTTTCTCTCTTGACAAAGCTACACGTGTTTTCCTTCCATTTTTTCCCTCTAGTGACGAAAAGAAAGTGAGTAAGTCAAATAAATGAGAGAGAGAGAGAGAGAGAGAGAGAGAGAGAGAGAGAGAGAGAGAGAGAGAGAGAGAGAGAATGCCTCTCTCTCTCTCACCCTCTCTCTCTCTCTCTCTCTCTCTCTTCTTCCTCCTCCTCCTCCTCCTCGTATGACTATTAATGCATCCACTTTCTCTCGCCCCCTTAATGTTTCCTTTACAGAGAGTAAGAGTGCAGCTTAAGGGCATCGAGGAACCTGCCTTGCTAACTCAACGGCGACACCTGAACCATACACACACACACACACACACACACACACACACACACACACACACACACACACACAGAGGCAGACAGATACGAATAAATAGAAAGATAAATGAAGATACAGAAAAATATTAAATAGTTGGACTGATAGATTAATAGATACAAATGGATGGATAGATAGATAGATAGACAGACCGATTGATAACAAATTCAGACTATTAAGTACAAGGTACACGAAACAGTATAATGAATGAATCAATCAATACAGTCTAATTACAATAAGCGAATGAACCAAGGAAGTCTAAATCTAAACAAATAAACAATGGTCAAATATAATGAAAAGCAAGTTGAAGAAAGTAAAAACACGGAAAAAAAGCAAAAATTCTGTCACACACACACACACACACACACACACACACAATGACGGTGCACAAGATCCAACCTAGTGTCTGTTTTTTCCCTAACACCCTCTCTCTCTCTCTCTCTCTCGTAACAGGCGTATCAGCACAATGCATCCCACGGTACAAGGTCATGCCGGGGCAAAGTACGTCTCTCTCTCTCTCTCTCTCTCTCTCTCTCTCTCTCTCTCTCTACGCAATACAGCAGCACACCTGGTCTTAACGCAGGTGTTAATAAATTGAACGATTTTGTTTTCATCTTTATTTTATCATTATTCTATATATTTCCTTGTTCTCTATCTTTTTTCCTGTTAATTCATGTATAAAGTTAAGTGTTTCGCATGATTTATTCTATTTGTTTTATTTCGTATAGTTAATTTTTTACGTTTTTAACTGAGGCAATAAATAAAGTTCAAGAGTAAATAGATCGATAGATAGATAAATATATGGACTGATTGATAGATAGATAGATAGATAGATAGAGACAGATAGATAGATAGATAAATATACAGACAGACAGCTATAGATAGATAGACACATAGATGGAGATAGATAGATAAGTAAATAAATAGATAGATATAGATAAATAAAACACACACACACACACACACACACACACACACACACACACACCACCTGAGACTAATCACACCTGCCGAGTCACCTTTAGCCCGAGTCAACACGCCCCTCTACGGACAATTAACTACAACAACCCTTTCACTGCAGCCATTCCTCTATCCTTCCTAGCAATGCACCAATTATTAGCGTACATAGAAAAGAGAATAGTTGTTATCTTTTCAATGCCACAGAAATATTTGAGGTTAATAGAAAAAAAATCTACTTTTCTTTTACTTTTAGAACACGAAGCAATGAAAACAGGAAAATAACAACTCACTCTCACTCTCACTCCCTCTCTCTCTCTCTCTCTCTCTCATTCAGGAAGTCACCAGGGCAGACATTTTTACCATTACAACTTTGTGATTAATGAGGCGGGAACTTAAGGTGAATAGGATCAGAAATAGCGACACAGCTGAGCCCAGAGATGCAAAACAGAATGAGATACCTAAATAAAAACAGAGAGAGAGAGAGAGAGAAAGTATATATTAGGCCTATTGTTATTTGCAAACCTTGAGAAGACAGAAAGAGAAAGTAAAGACGAGAATCTATGAAAAAGTAGATAAAAAAAAAAAAACTCAATTTACGCCTCACTTGCTCATCAGTTTGGTGTTAAATCTGCGCACTCTCTCTCTCTCTCTCTCTCTCTCTCTCTCTCTCTCTCATGTGGAGTATTGAGGATCATTACGCTCTGTCAATGAAGAGGAGGAAGAGAAGGAGCAAAGCCAATCATGACTACTACAACACGAGAGAGAGAGAGAGAGAGAGAGAGAGAGAGAGAGAGAGAGAGAGAGAGAGAGAGAGAGAGAGAGAGAGAGAGAGAGAATCACCGAACCACTCATCAAATCACACTAACCTAACAGGAGCCAACAAATCAGCTGCTGTGTGGTGTTCCTTTCCTTACCTTTCCTACCCTGGCCAGTGCACTCTCTCTCTCTCTCTCTCTCTCTCTCTCTGGCAGTGAGGCTTTAAGAACACACCTGAAATAGCGGCTCCACACCAGGTGCGTTTGAGTTACAGGTAAGGCGTCAGAAACAGGTGTGCTATCTGGAGTACCTTATCTTCAGGACTAATTGCAACAGGTAAACGGTTTGTTGAGCCTGTGATGGACTGCGTGGTGTTAAAGCAGTAAAAGATTGATGTTTCCTGCTAAGAGTTTAATCCCTTTCTGTTTAATCTTCATACCAGATTGTGTTGTTTCTGTTGTTTTCTGTTAAACCCCTTCAATACTGGGACACATTTTTTACCTTGAGGTTTGCGTACGATTAGGCCATTTTATTGACATTAGGAAGGGTCTATGGAGGTCAGAAGATTAATGGCCTGAGTCGTCACTACTTTAATCCCCATCATAAGTTTCTGAAGCTGTAAAATCACCAAATAGTAAGCAAAGTCAATATGGAAACAAGGCATGGTACTGAAGGGGTTTATCTTCATACAAGTTTTTATTTTGTGATAGAGTGTGTGATGTCAATGAAGTAGAGGGTTGGTGTTTGTGTTTGGTTTCCTGCTAATGAAGAGTGTGATCCTTTCCTATTCAATCTTCATACCAGGCCACACCAGATTGATGTTCTCTTTCCTGCTAATGTAAAGATTTTAATCCTTTTTTTTTTTTTTTTTTTTTTTAATTTCCGAACCACGTGTTTAGTTTGTGATGGAGTGTGTGGTGAAGTCAATGAAGTAAAGGTCTGGCGTTTGTGTTTGCTTTTCTGTTAATGTAAGAGTTTAATTCTTTTTGTGTTTAATCCTTCGTACCAGGTGTTTATTTTGTGATGGAGTGTGTGGTGATGTTAAAGTAAAGGATTGGTGCTTGGTTTCCTGCTAATGTAATTTTTTTTTTCCGTTTAATCCTCATACCAAGTGTTTAGTTTGTGAAGGAGTGTGGTGATGTCCAAGCAATAAAGACAGATGTTTGGTTTCCTGCTTATTCATAATTAAGAGGAAATTTAATTTTAATCTTTCCACTGCTCAATCCTCAATACTAATTGCAACAGGTAGACCAGGTGTTGAACTTATGATGGATTAGTTACATTAATGCTATAAAGATTAATATTTAATTTCCTGCTGATGTAAGGGTTTAATCCTTTCACTTGTAGGATAAGAAGCAACTTGATAGAAGTCTTTAAGTGGTATAGACGTTATAACAGACAACCTTACTTGATCTAACCGAACAAAATTATTATTAACGTTATAACAAAATAAACAACCTAATTATATCTAACCGAACAAAATTATTAGGAAAAGTAACCGTGATATGAGAAATAATGGCTTTAACCTTGAAAATGTTTGTTTA
>NC_059290.1:5791593-5794093 GCF_017591435.1 Portunus trituberculatus
AAAACATAAATAAGGAAACTGAGAATAAAATAGAAAATATGCAAGAAAAAAAAAAGCGAATAAACGAATGAATGAATATATAAACAAGTCGAGAATAACTAAGTGAAAATAAAAATATCAGAAAAATAATCACTGCTAACATGAAATGAAAAGGTTAATCCTGCCTGATGTAATTAAGAGAAGAATGCACACACAGGTGAGGCAAGTCAGGTGAGTAAATGAGATCGTGAAAGGTAAACAGGTAACTAAATGAAAGGTAAAAGGAAAAGAAACTAAACAAAGAAATAAAAAAAAGCAAAAGATAAGGTAGTGAAAAAGTAGATAGGTAACAAAATGAAGAGGAAAAAGTAAATAAAGAAATGAAAAAAAAAAGCAAGTAAAAGATAAATTAGTGAAAAGATAGGTAACAAAATAAAGAGCATAGACAGTAAACAAAGCAATGAAAAGAGTAAAGGTAAGTTAGTAGAAATAGATAGGCAACAAAATGAAAAGTAAAAAGGTAAATAAAGAAATAAAATGTAAGTAAAAAGTAACACTGTAAAAAATGAAATGAGAATAAGAAAGTAAACAAAACGAATTAAAAAGTACAATACAAACATTGAAGCCACTAACCAATACAATACAGATGCACCACAGATCGCTAAAACAAATCAATAAATACAACAGGTTAGGCAAACAAGTAAAAAAAAAAAAAAAAGCGTTTCTGAAAAGACAAAATAAGAAAGCAAACGCAGAAGCCAAAACAAGAAAAGTAAACAAATTAAGCAAACAAGTTAAATTCACACCACAATGCCAAAAATAAGCAACAAATAGAGTAAAGATGGTTAAAATGAACAGCAGGTCAAGTGAATAAGTAAAAATCCAGTTTCTAATGAAGCCTATATGAAAGAGTTCCTAAGTTACTAAAAGAAATTGTTTGGGCATTTCCACACGTGTAAATGCGTTCAGTGTCCAGTGTGATGGGCGCGATTTCAAAACTTTGTTCTCATTACAACTATTTTTAAAGACCATAGAGATGACTAGCCGAACTGTCACAAGTGTTTCTCCTGTTACTAACATAGAAACCTTTCATATCTGCTACTAGAACCATAGAAAAACACCCAATACCAAGCAACGTAACTTAAAATCTCACTCTCCACGACTATTTTCAAACACCACAGACATGACTAGCCGGGTTGCCAAGTGTGTTTCTCCTATTAATAACGTAGAGATACTGTTAATCCGTTACTGGAATCGTAAAAAAAAAAAAAAAAAAAAAAAAAAAAAAAACAACTCAGTATCAAGCCTCGTATTTCAAAACTTTACTTTCTCATCAGGACTATTTCTAAACCTCTCATAAATTATTCGCTCGGTTATCAAAGTGTATTTCTCCTGTTAAGAACATAAAAATCCAGTTGATATGTTACTAGAACTATAAAAACACCCTTCGAATCAAGCAACATATCTGCACTTTCCTCTCACCAAGACTAATTTCAAAGGCCACAGAAATGATCAGCCGGGTTGTCAAGTTAATAATGTAGAAATGTTGCATATCTGTCACTAGAACTATATAAAAACACCATTATTTAAACTTTGCTCTCTCGCTACAACGATCCTCAAGCCTCACAGAAATGATCAGCCACGTTGTCAAGTGTTTTCTCCTGTTACTAACGTAGAAATCCTGTTACCTGTCACTAGAACTACAAAAAACACCCTTGGAATCCTGTGTTTCGAAATGAATGAGTAAAAATTTGACTCAGAATTTGTGATGCACCTCATGAAAGAAATAAGTGAAATAGTATAACAAGCAAATAAATAAATAAATAAATAAGTGAACGAATAAACGAATATATAAATAAATAAACAATTGGGATCCAGGAGTTAATAAGCAGAGCCACACTGAGTACATGAGTTATGGGCGAGAGTAAACACATGTAGCACAGTCACCAACCAGTCAGTGCACATATAGCAGTGTTAACCTCTTCAGTACCATGACACGCTTTCGTATCTATTCTGCTTACTATCTGGTGATTTTATACAGCTTCAGAACCTAAAGTGGGGATTAAAATAGTGAAGACTGTGGCCATTAATCTTCTGACCTCCATAGACCCTTCTTAATGTAAATAAAATCGTCTAATCATACCCAAAACTCAAGGTAAAACTGTGTCTCAGCAGTGAAGGGGTTAAAGGCAATAGTACGCCATCTGTTGTCACTGTCGTAAAAATCATGCTGTCACCGAGCACGTGCTGGTGACGTCATCAGGTAAATAAAGCCGTGGTGGTGATAGCAGTGGTGGTGTGGCACATGTTGGCACTCTCGGACGCCTGCGCTGCCCTCCGCCAATAATAAGAATAATGAGCAGAAATTAAAAATAATCTGACGGTTTTCATTTATCTATTTTCTTTCTTCAGTTTTCTTCTTTTTAAGTTGCGAAAGGAAATGGTGGAGGGGTTGAAATGTGAAAAGAATTTGATTATGGTAGCAACAGCAGCAGCAGCAGCAGCAGCAGCAGTAGTAGTA
>NC_059290.1:5804093-5836593 GCF_017591435.1 Portunus trituberculatus
GTGTTGTGTTGAGCGAAAGGAATGGCAGTTTTTGATTGTTGATATTATTTTATCTTTTCATAATTCTCCGTTCGTCACTTTCATTTTCCTTTTCGTTGTTGTTGTTGTTGTAGGCGCAGTTGTTATTGTTGTTAAAATACAGTAAAGAACAACATCCAAGTTTGTGTTAATTAACCTTCTCTTCATCCCCCCCCCCTTCCCTCAGTACTACACGTGGCAAGAGACAACACAATATAATACATTAATTCTCTCTCTCTCTCTCTCTCTCTCTCTCTCTCTCTCTCTCTCTGTCACGTGCCTGTCTCTTTAATAGCTAGCAGCAGTTGTTGCTATGTTAAGTCAAGGAAGGATTTACTGTACAACTTCATCACATCAACTTCCCAACACGTTACTGATTACTTTGCTATCACTCCGTCACCTCCCCGTCCCCTCCCATTCCTCTTCCCTCAGCTATCTCTATCTCCCTTCCTTCAGCTTCTTGACTCACCACACAGGTACAAACATGAACAACTTTTAGGTAACTGCATTCTGGTATATTTTTCAAGTAGTTTTTGTGTGGAGGGAAAATAAGAGAATGTATTGGATTCAGCTAAAAAAAAAAAAAAAAAAAGAATGTTGGGCGCACGTGACAGCCTTTCCTTTCACACACACACACACACACACACACACACACACACACACACACTGAAGCGTAAATCACTGCGTATTACCCTATATACGAATAAAAGACACGCAAAACACAAAATAAAACACAAGCCAAACCTTAAAATAAGTCTATCCTCAGTCTATTCCCTCCATAAAACACCCCCACACCCCTGATACCCCCATGAAACCCCTCAGAACCATAAACAAACAACGCCACACCACCACAACGCAACCAAAATCTCGCATAACTTATAATCGTAATGCGCTTTTTTAACCTCGCACAAAAGGACACTGCAGTAGCATACGTCACAGCACAGGTACTGAGGTCATTTAGCACCAATAAAGCTAGCGGTAATCTATTGCTTATCACCTGTGTCACATTAGCACACCCGCACTGATATGTAGCTACCCCCCGAAGCGGTCTGGGTGTGTGTTGTATCAAAAACTGCATAATAAAGTTTCAAAGTGTTTATTATTAGAATTACTGTGTCACAAGTCTATGGACATCCGGTTTAATATCAATTATTTGGTGTGTGTGTGTGTGTGTGTGTGTGTGTGTGTGTGTTGCGTGCTTATACCGGAACAATAACCACTGCTTTCCCATACTCAACAAGCTACATAAATGGACGGAATTGCTTTGAAAATAACATACACTCCCGTCACTCACTCACACACTCACACACACACAGAATCATATGGCTCTAACTACACAAACAACAAAAACAAGAGTCAATACCACACACAGTTAGTTGGTGAGTGAGGAGTGAGGAGCTGGCTGACGGAGGAGGAGAGAGAGGGGGAGAGACTAAGAGGAGGAGGAGGAGGTATGAGAAGGGGTGGTGATGGTGGTGGCGGGAGGGATGCATCACCACCACTACCACTGAATCACAAAACGCAGAATATACATTTAGGCCTTCATTCCCTAGGCCTTCCCACCACACGGAGTAAAATACCGAACTTGCAACACGAAGAAAGCAAAAACCATTAAGTCTGCCCCCCCAAACCCCAACAGATTTCACCTCAGCACCCCCCATCGGCCCGGCCACCCCCTCCCCCCCTTGCAGACGGTTTCCACCCTTAGCGACCTGTCGTGCCTCTTGCTTACATTCCATTTTTTCCCTCATCTCTCACTCCTTCCCCTTAACGAATACATTAAATACACAGAGAATTTCCCCCCTTACGCCCACGCACTCGCACAGCACTGCAGAGGCGCAGCGGGTGTGGAAAAAAACAAAAAATACAATGTAGGGCAAGGAAATTGGTAGGTTATTCTTCCTTTCCAGCAGCGATGACATGGAATTTCTAGTAAATCTATGGTATTTTAGGCCTCCACACGCCGGGGACTGGTAGGCATAGGTGCAGGGGAGGCGTGGGAGTGGCGAGGAAGGCAGGAGAGGGAGGAGGAAGGAGAAAATAGGGTCAAAACAGTTGGGTCTCGTATTCAAACTCGACACTCACCAAGGCGAAGAAATTGGTGTGGCAATCTTCTAGGCTTGCCCCGTTCGTTTGCGAGTTCGTGGACATCATCGACCCATTTTCGACACTACGCTTGTATCCATCCACACGCTATGGATTAATCACCGTGTAAACCTCCAGATAACCACAATCACTCCATTGGATCTACAGTATAATGGCGGAGAGGAAATGGGAGACGTTCCAACGATGCTGAGGCTGAGCGATGTCAAGGCACGAATTTTACGCCCACCTATTTCGCCTTTCTCCACCCACCATTTGAACACTCCATTTACCCTCACATATTGTTATTTTATTATTCTTTGTTATTTTTAGTGTTGATAAATATACTAAGTTGTTGAGGAGAATAATTGTGGGGAGTTTTCGTGAGTAACTGGCAACGTCCTCTGTCAAAGCCGTCTTTTACCTAAGCTGCAATTTAGGCTTTTTCCTTAACAAAATGTCCTTTAGGTGAGACAGAAGGATATTTGAGATTATTCTAATGATTTTATTGTCTGTAAATGTGTGCATGTGTGTGTAACCTGTCAAAGTTATATAAGTTAAGAAGAAGATGTGTGGCGAGGAGTGAGTTCACGCCCGGCGGTGTCAACTCGCGCGCTGATTGGCTGGCGCGAGTCACGTGACCCTCCCATCATGGCGGCGTCCATTAGAAGGTTTCGTCTGCTGCTTCCCCGACAGGCTGCTGCCCTCAGGTCCTCACGCCCCCTGCATCGCCCTGCCCCGCCCCAGGTGAGTCACCCAGGTACCGGGGCTCAGGTGTGCTGCTCTGCGGCGCGCCTCACACCTTACTTATTAGGATCTGGCGCCTCTCCCACCTCTCCCTCTCACCGACACTCTCCTCCAGCACAACAATAACCATGCCTCTCCCTGCCCTGCTGCCCCCGTGCCTCGCCGCCCACCCTTGTCACGCCCTGCACACCACGCCCCTGGCCTGTGTGTGTCCCCGTCAGGCTGGGCTGCTCGGTGTGGCGTGTTTACTAGTGTGCCACCAGTAAACAACACTCATTGGTGGTGTTTGTCTTGTTTATGTTATTATTATTATTTTTACTTTGTCATAACATGTACTGTATGATATTAGATATAATTACTTATGTGCATTAATTAAGGTTCTGTACTTTCTCTGAGTCAATTCTGTCCACCTTCCCATTGAAAGAGTTAAGCAATACACCTAACTCAGGAACTCCCTGCTGCTGCTGCTATTGTGCACAGTGTTCACAGCAGTGTGTAGGTACAGCTAGTCTGTAGGACACTCCCCACACACTGTATTGACGCCAGCCTGTGTTCCCTCACAGCATGCAGGCCCAGCTGCCGCCGCCCCAGAGCAGGAGATGGATGTGTTCCTTAAGGACAGGAGGCTGGACTTTGACTCAGAGTCCCTGGCAGCGCGAGGGTGAGGAGCTCATTTGTCACAGGGCCCAGGGCCACTGTGACATCATACCACTGTTGGTTTACTGACCCACAGCAGCATTTTCTCTCCTGCACCTTGACGGCAGACAGTCATCACAACATTCCTTCACCACAGGCTGGCATGCTGTCCCCGCACATTGGACATGTGCCTCACTGTTGTCATAATAGTACTAAGAGTGGTCATGATTGTATATTTACACAGATGGACAGGACACTTTGCTTGCTTTAAGATCATTAAATGTAAAAAGCCTTAGAAAAAGTAAGGACTAGTACAAAGGTAATAGTTATATGAAGTATGTGAGCATCGGCAGTATAAACACCACCAGATCAATGTTTGGATGCCAGTGCTTTATAAGGGACCCTCTTGTACACACACACACACACACACACACACACACATGACTCGTTGACACTGGCAGCACATGTAACGTCATAATTAACATCCAGGAGCAGACTCTTCAGCCGTCCAGGCCCGGGAGGAAAAAAATGACAAACAAAATTATGATGAATTGCTTATAAACACTTATCACATTATCTTATCTTTAGCAGCTGGCGCCTTCAGTGGCTCTCTTTTTCTGCAGCATTTTTTAACCTAGTCTAATGACTCTCCCATTAACAGAAAAAAGATAGTCTCAAATCGCACTGTCAGTCACTAAAGGAGAATATGAAGTCACAAATCACACCATCAGTCTCTAAAGTAATCTTGCAGAAACACTTGTGAAACTAATTTCTAGACATTAGTTAATAGGGACAAGTATCCAACACTTTCCTTCTCACTAGACCTGCTCACTCAACCAACAACCTCCACCCACAGGTACCTGAGGAGTCAGAAGCCCTACACCCCACCAAAGGATGCAGCCAAGCAGGTACTGAGCATCTGCAAGCAGGTATTGGGAAGCCAGGCACCCCACATCACCTTCCCCTCTGCCCAGGACAAGTGGAAGGTGCTGCTGAAGTGTTCCCAGACCCTCGGACACACACTGCCCAACTCCCTCATGCACCGTGTCACTAGTGTGGGTGAGTCGTGAGTTGTGACTTCTTTACGACACTCACTGGTACTCTCTTGGACCTGCTTGGGGACCGACATCTCAGTGGGCCTTTTTATTTAATCGTTTCTGTTGCCCTTGGTCAGATTAACCTCTTGCGTTAAAAAAAAGAAAAAGAAAAGCAAGAGGAAGGAAGCAAACACTTGTTGCCAAAACTTTTCTGTCACATTTAGACATTTAAGACCGTTTGGCTAACTCTCTCAACCCTGTTTGTGGGACTAGGATCTCAGCGGGCCTTTTTTGTTCAATAATTTTTTGCCCTTGGCCATTTTTCCTCTCATATGTAGAAAAGTCTTTGGTGGAGGTGAACTGTACCATTTCTTCTTTCATGTAATGACTTGTACGGTGAGAAATTTTCAGAAAGTTATGTCATAGAACCATGAAAATCCATCACACCTTTGTATAGAAAATTTTGCCCTGGAACTGGAAAAGTGGTTTAATATTACCACTATTAGAAATTATATAAATATTGGCAATAATAATTACATTTTGATTTGTTTTACCTCAAGAAAAATGCTTTCCAATTTACCTTTTTTTTTAATTATTGGTTAAGAATATAGCTATAAAACTATTACAGTATACACTATTACAATATTCAATAATACAAGTTCTTTTCCTAGCTATTCATTTGTGCAAGTAATCATGAATATCACTCTATGCCAGCCACTGGGGACAGAGTGAAGATCACTGAGTGGACCTAAAACTGCAGATATTAAATATTTTTTGTTTCAGGATAATGTCTAATAGTGATTGATACTTGAAACCGTACATTATATCTTATTTTATCTAGAACAATTTATGCTAAATAGCAAGTGATACATAAGCATGACAATCTCTAGAACAATTTATGCTAAATAGCTAGTGATACATAAGCATGGCAATCTGATAGTTCAATTGTTGAGTTGACAACCTCTCCACCATTACCAACCTCTTGAAGTGGAAGTCTTACCACAACCATGAATATGCTGCACTGAGATGACTCTATGACTGGCTGTAGTGGGTGATACTGCAGTCTCAGCAGCTTACATTTCATTGTAGTGGAGTAGAGGGTAATTTAGATGTATAATAAAGATAAATATAGAAGTTAATGTGAGATTTGATTGAAAGTTCTGAGAAATTAACCTGATTCAGTATTGTTTTGTTACCAGACTCCTCACAGCTGTCACCTTGTACAACAATACTCTGGTGCTGGTGCTTCTGCCAGGCTTGTCACATGGTCTTGAAGTTTGGTTCTCTAATTGTGTCAAGCACCATCAACAATTCACACTGTCAAAATGGTCATACTTTGTGTCTAATTTCATCTTTAGGATGTGAAAAAGGTGATGGAGAGGCAAGTCAGAACTGGGACTTGAGGGTGGTAGACTGGGAGCAAGTGTCTTGTCTTGCTATGGGCAGGAGTCACAGCATACACTTGTCATCATTGCAGTGCAAGCTTAATCAGACAGAAGGATAGTATGATGAGGTATTCCACATTGATGAGGCACAAAACTTTGGAAGTGATGTGCTAATCATGATGAACAAATTAAACTATGCAACATTTTTGGTGTGGTGGTAGTGGAGGATTGTCTTCACTTCTTATTTTCCATAAATGAAATGCTAGCCTGTTAGGAGTGCAAGTTTCTGAACATCTCACCTCTCTTATTGCCTCACTGCCATGGCCTGCCACACTATCCTTAGGGTGTCTGTCACTGCATTCCTGAGTGTGATTCAGAATTTGAAGTTTGTGCTCTTATCAAGTTTGAGATTCATTGTAAAATTTCAAATGAATACAAAAATGTGATCACAGAACACTAGTGTGGCAGATAATTGTGAAGACAGCATGACATCACTCAGCATGGTGGTTCATGAAAGTCATTACTCACTCATGTAGTGCACAGACAAACATGTTTTCTTCTTTGACTGCAAAAAAATCTTATAACTTTTCATCATGCTTCTTGTAGGAAGGATTACAATTAATGTGTTAATGTAACATGTAACCCATGATCATGTTCACAGAGGAGCTGGTGACGTTCTATACCACACCAGTCATCACCACCGTGCCTCTGGACATGATGAAGGAAATCGACTTGCCCAAGAATCTCCATGTCACCTACAACTACACCAGATTCCACCCAGGTGAGTCTGCACACCAAGGAAAAGTTAGAACAACACTATAAACAAACACTTCCATTGACACTTTCACTGGACATCCACTCAGTATACTATATTGATTTGTTTTAAAATGCCATCATAACATTTGTCTGCTAACACACAAAGGATACCTTTCATGTACAGTGATAGTTCTGTAGATGGTGTCAGCATCAAGACTCATGCAGCTCCAAGAATGAACTATGGAAGTTGTGTGTGTCTTTCTGTACATCTGCTGAACAGTGTGGTTATAACCATGCAAGATCCAGTGACCAGCTACTGGGTGCTTTCCAAATCTCATTCACTGCTAGGATTGATGAAATAATGTCTTCAAGTCTTGAAGGCTCTTGGTTCCTTGTTACCAGACTGAAGCATCAACTAGAATGCTTCCCCTGCACACAATGAAAAGTTGTGCCATCAGCACAAAGCCCTAAGACTGCCAGGACCATTACTTAAACAGCAGTTGGTTAGCATCACACCATCAACCATTGGTCTTTATCCTGATGCCCTTACTGGTATCACCTGCTAAGGGTATCTTTTGTATGGAGAAGCCATCCACTGCCAAGTGGGAGATGACAGGAGATGGTGAGTCCTGCAGTCATGTCCTACTGTTTAGTGTATCGGACACACTGTATAGTTGTATGTTACAACTCATGCTGATCTCTCACTGGCAGTACATGTTCCGGTGGAAGGAGGAAAGCTGTTGCAATCTTAATCTTTGTGCCAGGTTGGCATCAGTTAGTTCTTGAAAATTACACTGGATAGAACCATAAGTAACAGGATGGAACCAGAAATAGTGGGTTCAAGCTTGAGAAATTTAGGTTTTGGAAAGAAATGGGAAGGAACTGGTTGTCTTATAGTAGAGTGGTTGGTGAATGGAATGGGCTCAGTAATTATATTGTTGGTACTGAGTCAGTAGGGAGCTTTAAAAGATTAGATAAATTTTATGGATGAGGGTGATAGATAGGATGATAGGTAGCTTTTTTCTTAGAGGGACTGCCATATGTTGGTATTTTGGTGTTTTGCAGCTTCCCTCATTTTCTTATGTTCTTTTGTTCTTATGAATGTGTGTCTGCCTTGGTGTTGCTACTTATTGCACAGACTCACTGCCAAGTCAGCACTAGTGAATAGTAAACGTGACAGGAATTATGCTGTATCATCAATAATCATGTTACTTGGTAAGAGAAGGAAGAATCTCACAGAAGGATGTTGGACAGGGCAGTGATGGAATAACAAAGTGGACTGCATGTTCACCAGAAGTAATCATCAGATTGGTGAAGATCACCCACATTCTGTCATCAACTTTGTCTCAACTGATGGTACTCCTGTAGGCAAGGCAGCACATGCCTTCACAGGAACCAGCAAAAACTCTTCCTACACTGCCACAGTTGTGGGGTGACCAATTCTTCAAGAAACGTCATTTTCTATTTGCATTCTCCATTCAGAATATGTTTTTGTCATTATTTATTCTCATTCATCTTCATTGTTTCTTAAATCTACTTTGTAAGTACTTTTCATTATTAGTGCGACTGGCAGTCATTTGGTAGGAGTAGAGAAATCAATAAACTACAAGAAAGTATTACTACACTGCATCCTGGCCAGAACAGGAATGTGCAGGCAGTGTGGTGGGAGGAAGTTTGCATGGCATCAGTGTTGGTTGGTGACCACTTAGTGACACCACTGGACAAACACGAGACCAACTGGTGTAACAGTCAGTGATGCATTGTGCACCATCAGGAAGCAACGCTGGTGTGAGGCATGAAAAATGTCCCATATCACTACACTAGAAAAGTTAACAGTGCAGCAATTGTCTCGTGTCTTTATTCTTTCAGTGTTATCATCAGCTTCAGTATGAGAAAAGTGCAGTTGTTGACCATTTCATAGCTATGCTATGTATAAATTTCACATGCAGTTGGTCTTCTGATATGAATTCAGATTTTACTCAAAATTTCATATGTATTATTGCCATCTACCTGTGTACTACCAGGCTTAGATTTAGCTAAAAGTAAGGTAACTAAGACAATATGTTTTGCTTGACCTTATGTAGGAATTGAAATATAAAGGAGAGGGTTTCTTATCTCTTCACTGTTTACCATTTAGTCACCTTTCACATTATTATATATATATATATATATATATATATATATATATATATATATATATATATATATATATATATATATATATATATATATATATATATACATTAAATAAAGTCTGTTGATTTTATTTTGCGTATCCATCACATCTGATGCTCTCCAGAATGTCAGCCAGGTGAACCCACCTCCCCACTGTGGCACTCCAACCACAGCAGTAACCTCCCAGTAAACAGCTTAAACTCATGTATTAGCCAGAGGCTAGTACTGTGGTAATGCTAGTGAGCATGGCAGTATTCTTCCAACTCAGCTGCCTTGTGTGTGGCAGGACCATGTTCCCCTAGTCATAAGTATTGTTTAGTGCAGTAAATAAGGTCTATGACAATAATATCTCTACAGCAATTATTGTTCAGCACTCAGCAAGTTACAAGGTCTTTTCATGTCAGTCAGTCAGTTAATTGGTCAGTCAGTCAGTCATTCAGTCAGCCAGCCAGCCACATAACAGCAAATAGTTGGGTACTGATGACATTCCCTTGGCAGCACATCATTAACACTATTGTCACCCTACAGAGACAGACACCAAGTTTGGAGGTGTGTCAGTCTTCACCAATGACTCTACTATTGTCATGGGCCTCAAGAACAAGAAGCGTTACCCAGGCTACGAGGCAAAGACTCAGTGGCCGTTCAAGTAAAGGGCATCAGCTGGAGGCCGGGATTCTTTTGGCACAAGACACAGCAGGATGTTACAAAATCAGTGCTTGAAAATTTACTTGAAATGACTTGCAATATTTGGTTACACCATTGTACAAGTCAGCATGGTGCTGCAGTGCCACTTCCCTTGTGTAGGTAACAAGTAGTTGAACACTTGTGTGACAAAAGGACTTCAGACATCTTCCCTTGATTACTGTGGAGTCTAGCACAGTGTTGGTTTGTTTTTCATGGTGACAGCTTATGAACCAGATGGTATTGCAGTGGCATTGTTGGTGGCATCTCTTCATGTACATATTTTTTATATTGTTAGTGTGTTAAAATTAAATAAAAATAACTATTTTATATCATCAGGTGTTTTGTGTCCTTAAATAAGTGATTTTCGTCAATTATCTGTGTGGTGTCCCCTTAAATAAGAGTAATGTATTGTAGATGAAAGACTAAAGATTGTTAATCTCAACAAATTTGTGTCAGAAGTTTTATCTTAATTCTCTTATCCAGTAACATACAGTGTGGAGAGAAAGAAAACCCTCAGGTGAGGAAACAGTTGGCTTATTAAGTAAAATGATTCATCCTTCCCTTGGCCCAGAGGGCTCACTGAACCCAGTTAGTCTCCAGTGAAATGTACCCAAACCAGTATGCAGCATGATATTGCTAGTGGAAGGTAGGCATTAAGAGGCAAGACAAGCTTGACTCAATCCATTACAAATACAAAGGGGTGAATGGACAGATTTGCACAATATTACCATAATTCAGGTGGCGGAGCCGCGGATCAGGTGACCCCAATCATGCGCATTACCTGCCGCACAATAACGGCTGACGCAATACTGCAGGACGAGAAGCCGCTCTTGCCCTCCACGCGCCCCACCATGCACGGCAGTCACGCAAGGGATGGAGGAACTGTTTTGTCTTGTGTGTGTGTGTGTGGTGTGTGAGACGCAGATGATCATGGGATATATAAAATTAAAGTCAATGAAGCCTCTCTCTCTCTCTCTCTCTCTCTCTCTCTCGATATAGTACAGAAACGAGAGGAAAATTACAGGATGAAAAGAAAAAGTAATACGATCAAGCTTATTAATAAAAACGCCCTGGAAAAGTGTGTGTGTGTTTGTGTGTGTGTGTGTGTGTTTACTTACCTAGTTGTATTGTACAGGGTTCGATTGGGGCTCATACTGTCCTGTCTCCATCTCTCCATTTATCTAATTTTCCCTTAAAGTTATGCACATTATGTGCTGCAACAACTTCATCATTCAATGCACTCCATTTTTCTACCGTTCTATGTGGAAAACTGTATTTTCCAATATCCTTCACATACTGTCTCTCCCTGATCTTCTTTGCATGTCCTCTTGCCCTTCTATCTTCTTCTGTCACCAGCACCAGGTCTTGCTTGTCTATCTTTCCAATGCCGTTAACTATTTTATACATTGTTATTAGGTCCCCTCTTTCTCTCCTATCTTGTAAGGTTGGCAGTCCCATTTCCTTCAGTCTTTCTTCATATGTTCGGTCCTTTAGTTCCGGCACCATCTTTGTAGCTATCCACTGGATCCGGTCTAATTTTCTTAGATGCTTTTTCAAGCTCGGCGACCACACTACTGCTGCATATTCCAACTGTGGACGTATATTCGTAATGATTTTTCATCATATCCTTGTCCAAGTAGTAGTGAAAAGCCATCCAGTGTGTGTGTGTGTGTGTGTGTGTGTGTGTGTGTGTGTGTGTGTGTGTGCTGTTAAAAAAAACTAAAAAGACAACAATCGCATACGTAACACAAGTCTTCAATAACACCAACCTTTCCTGGAATATTCAAGCCAGAGTTTCCTCCTAACGAACCCAGCGCCGGCCATCCTTCCTCCGCTGCCCCGCTCAGCCACACACCACCACGTCCTCATCTGCACATCCAGCACAACATCAACATTGACAGCAAGAAGAGAAGCACGCCAGAGAGAGAGAGAGAGAGAGAGATGGGGGAGGACTAGCGAGGAACAGAATATGGAAATCGTGTAGTGTAGTTTGTTGTTGATACCGTCACCGTTTCCGTCATTGCCATTCCTCTGCAGTACATGACACCTGAAACGGAGAGAAAAAGTATGCATCAGTGGTGTAGTGGTGTGCTGAACTAGCATTGAAACACACACACACACACACATGACGTGGAAAGAATTAAGAGGTATCACAGTGAAGATCGAACGCACATCCTCGATTCTAATCTGTTACTTAATCAAGTAACCACGCACACCTTCCACGCACAATCAAGGAACGACCACCCGTTCAAGTTTCTCAATACGTGCTACAATTTTCTATCCAATAAAGTTCCTCATGGTGTGGACTTAATAACATGTAACAATGCTTCATATTGAGAAGACATCAATAACATTAGGGACATCGTGAAGTAACACTGGTGATGAGGTGTGAAGGAAAAATGGCTCGCATCCACTGTAAGATCACGCCTCTGTCTGTGTACTTGGTGGTGCTGGCCACGTACAGCACCCTCATGATGCTGGCCTGTCTGGAGAACGAACAGCTGGAGCGCATGGCCAAGGAACATGAACAAGAGACTGCAGCGCCCCTAGAGGAAGACATGACCATCGTGAGAGACAGGAGGTGGGTCTCAGGACTATGCTGGGTGACTGTGAAGGAAAAACGACGATGTCAGGAAATAGGGAGAGGAGAGTGGCATAACAAACGATAGTGTGAAGTATAAGCAGGCAATATGAAAAATGTGAGATAAAATATTTTAGTATGAGACCTAAGCAGGAAGAGTAAGACAATTTCCACCGCAGGTAAAAGATTATATAATGGGATAAGGAGAGAAAAGTGGCATAACAAACGATAGTGTGAAATATAAGGAGCAAATATGAAAAAAAAATGTGAGCTGAAGAATAATAGTGTGAGATATAAGCAGAAAGAGTAAGGCAACGCAGGTGTAAAACGATTATATAAGGAAATAAGGAGAGGCGTGTGATATAGCGAAAGATAGTGTGAGATATAAGCAGAAAATATGAGAAATGTGAAAGAAAGAATAGTGTGACATCTAAATAGAAAGTGTAAGGCAGTTTCTACAGCACGTAAAACGATAATATAAGGGGATAAGGAGAGTAGTAAGATATAACGAAAGATAATGTGAAGTATAAGCAGGATAATATAAGAAATGTGAAATAAAGAATAAAACTCTAACATCTAAGCAGGAAGTGTAAATAAATAGTCAATGCACAGCGCAGGTAAAACGATAATGTAAAAGGATTAGATGAGGCGTGTAATATAACGAAAGATAGTGAGGTATAAGCAGGATATAGTATGAGAAAATGTGAGGTCAAGAATAATAGTGTGACATCTAAGGAGGAAGTGTAAGGCAATTCCCACCGCAGGTAAAACGATAATGTGATGGGATAAGATGAGGCGTGTGAAATTGCGTGATATAAAGAAAGATAGTGTGCGATATGACCAAGAAACATGAAAAAAATGTGAGATAAGGAACAATAGTCTGACATCTAAACGGGAAATGTTGGCCAATCTTCATCAGTAGTAAACTGGTAATGTAAGGGAATAAGAAGAGAGTGGTATGCCAAACGATAGTGTGAGGTATATAAGCAGGAAATATGAAGAATGTGAGATAAGGAATAATAGTTTGACATCTAAGCGGGATATGTTGGGCAATTTTCAACGGAAGTAAAACGGTAATGTAAGGGAAAGAGAATAAGAATAGCGTGGTATACCAAACTACAGTGTGAGGTATATAAGCAGGAAATATGAGAAATGTGAGATAAGGAATAATAGTCTGACATAAGCTATTCCCGCCGCAGGTCACAGCATGGAAGGTGGCTGAGGAGCGTGGATGACTTCTTCAGGCGCATGGGGACCCTGGAGACCACCTGCTCCAAGATGGTCTCCCTCGGCGGCACCTACTGCAGGAGGTGAGAGACTGAGCTAGGCTGTGTACGTCTACTATGAGAGAGCAGGATGCGAGGGTATGTGCCACACTTTTAAGATACTTATGCGCCGAACCTCACTACTTTTAGAATACTTTACTAGAAGGCACACGTGTTTTTAAAGATGTTTCTGCTGTTCTAGTGAGAGATTAACACTACTTCTACAATACTGATAGGCGAAACACTCTTGAAAACCGGCTGATCAATTATGTGGCCTTTGCAAATAGTCGCGTTGAGAGAGCAATGAGTTTTTAATACGGGCCTATGTCTCGTGCGATCGGTGAGGTTAAACAGCAGGGCGTCTGTTAGTTCCTGGATGGGTGACACGGAGAACCAGAAGGAAGACTAATTGGTTAACTAATTGACTGAAAGATTGGTTGATTTATTGATTGATTGATGGGTTAACTAATTGAGTGCTTGAGTGATGACCTTGAGTGACGTCCCTCCTTTCTGTAGTGATGAGGAGGGTGTAAAGGGCGTGCTAATGAGGTGAATGTGAGAAGGAACTATAGAGGAAAGATTGACAGATGTTCCTTCTACAGAGCTCTGGATAACAACAAGGTGGTGTGTCTGGACGAGGACGTGACACTAAAATCCAACAACTGCACCGTCTACTCCTTCGGGATTGGCGCTGACACAACTTTCGACGACCAGGTGAGTGCGTCAGGTGTGCAGGTGTGAGGTGTTCATAAACGTTTGGGTGTCACTGTTCGACAAGATTCAACAAGCTGTGATGGAAGTAAATGTGAGTGTTTTAAGAGAGTATCTTCGTAACGCCTGATAATTTAATACGAAATCTATATCGTTAATGTAGAAATATACTGATAAGAACATAAATAATGACTTCTGTGGCTTTTGATAATACCTAAGATAAGAGCCAATATCGTTTAACCCCTCCATTCCGATATGGAGCAGCTAACAACAGTACAATAGTGTGTGAAATCATTATAAGCCTCTGAACGAAAGAAAATTAAAAAAGTATTACACAATTTCCAGCCAGTACAATATTATGAAGAGACTCCACAAAAAATAATGAATAAAACATGTCGCAATAGTTAGTAATTTATGAAAGATGAGTCAAATAACAACGGAAGGGTTAAGAATAAAAGATAAAAACACATGAAATTAAATAAATAAAAACATCTCACAGTAGTTAGCAATTTATGAAAGATGAGTCAAACAACAACGGAAGGGTTAAGAATACATATATGAATAGACTAGATAAAAAAAAACTATAATTCCTCAGTAGTTTGTGATTTATAAAGATGAGTCAAATAGCAACGAAAGGATTAAGAATTAGAAAAAAAAAATAAATAAAATAAAATCAATGAAAACATATCACACAGACCTTAACTCATTTAAGAGAAAGGTTTCAAGACATTTATTCCATTCCTTTGATTAAATCCCACGACCCTGCTCGGGAATTGGCATCTAAGTGGGCCTTTTTGTTTAGTTAATTTTGTTGCTGTTGGCCAGAATTTCCCTCTTACACACACACACACAAAAAAATGCTAGTTATTCATGAAAGACGAGTCAAACAACAAGGAAAGGGTTAATGAATGCAAATAAGGTCATATAGAAAGCTAACCTGTATTTACGTCACCTACCTTCGCACATTTTCTTTACTCCTCTTCCTTCTTTCCTTCTTTCCTTCCTGCACAGATGAACTACTACGGGTGTGACGTGTTCATGTTTGACCCCACTGTGAACCCAGAGGCAATAGTTTCCACCAACCTCGAGCACGAACGCTTCCACCTCCTCGGCCTCGACATCTACCGCTACGTAAGCACACACACACACACACACACACACACACACACACACAGAGAGAGAGAGAGAGAGAGAGAGAGAGAGGGGGGGGGGATTAATAAAGAGAAAACGAGGAAAAAAAATAACGCAGTCATATTGGAAGAAAAGATGAGAGAGAGAGAGAGAGAGAGAGAGAGAGAGAGAGAGAGAGAGAGAGCGGGTGAGGTTGGAGGAGGACAGTCAATGAAGAGGGAACGAGTAAAACAAGAAAATGTGTCAAGTCAGAATAGAAACAATGTCTCAAAGGAAGATGAGAGAGAGAGAGAGAGAGAGAGAGAGAGAGAGAGAGAGAGAGAGAGAGAGAGAGAGAGAGAGAGAACATTCTAACCTTTTACCTGCGTCACAGAATCGCACGCATTTGAACGTATATCCAGACGGGATAAACGAAAACATAACGGGAGAGTTCGACACTTACGACAACATTCGGCGTCGCTTGGGGCACGAGTCTCGCCCCGTGCACTACCTCAAGGTCAGTATCCGCCTGTGTTTTCGTTTTCACCTCTAAATGGCGCCATATTCAGAAACGCTTCTCTCTTTCACCGCGACCATTTTCAAACTCTACAGAGACGATTAGCCGAGTTCTAAAGAGTATTAATTTTGTCCTGTTGGTAATGTAGAAAACTTGTTAACATGTCACTAGAATTACAGAAACATCCTTAAAAATCCGTGTCACTTCAACTAGAGCCCTTTGAAAATAGTAAAGGTGCAGCGCGGAAGTGTTTCAGAATATAGGCCACGATCAGATGTACTATTGAGAAAACTCTGGAATGTTATAGAGTGATCGTAATGCAAAACTGTGTGAGATGAGTATTTTCATCTGAGGATTAGACGATTTTTTTTTTTTTTTTCGTTTTGTTTCCTTTTTATGCATTTCTTATACCTACCACTCTAGTTTTCTCAGTAATGCAAAAATTGTGTATATTAATTCTTTTCACCTGAGAATAAGACGATTTATCATTTTTCGTTTTTTTTTTTTTTCTTTCTCCATTCAGTATAAATCTAGTTAAGTCAATGCGTAAGGCTTCACTGTACTAGTGTGTTGACAATAGGTAATGTGTTATGCAATTATAATCATATCAGTTACAAATCAAATAGTTGGGTTATTCACTGCATCATTGGACTAGGAATAGGTAATGTCTGGTTCAATAGATCACATGACGGCGCAGTTACAGAGGCAGGCGAGGATTCACTGTTATTAAAGTTTGACGCAGCTAGGGCCGCTCTCTCACCATGACTATTTTCTACGGCCACAGAGATGACTGGTCGGTTTCTGAAGAGTATTTTCTTTTAATAACACAGAACTCACGTTGATTTGTCACTACAACCATTAAAGCACCCTGAAAAATCCGTGTACATCTAACTAGGAACTTTTCAAATAGTGGAAATGCATCGTGGAAGTGTTTGAGAATAGGAACCTTAGACACGTCGGTACTGCCATATTTCACCTGCTTCATTCCATCTCGCCATACGTTAGTGCTGTAATCAACTTGCCAATGAATAACCACCTGAAACTATTAATCATTGCACGAGTTTAGGTATTTGAAGACTATCATAGCGGTCTTGCTTTATCTACTACTACTACTACTACTACTACTACTACTACTACTACTATTATTACTACTACTCTTACTACTACTATTACTACTACTACTACCACTACTACTACTATTACTACTACTACTACCACTACTACTACTACTACTACTACTACTACTACTACTACTACTCCTGCTACTGTTCCTACTACTACTACTACTACTGTTCCTTCTACTACTATTCCTACCATTATTATTCCTACTACTACTACTACTACTACTACTACTACTATACCTCCTCCGTCTCCTCCTCCTCCTCGTACTACTACTACTACTACTACTACTACTACTACTACTACTACTACAGATGGACATAGAGAATTCTGAGTGGCGTGTTCTCCCTGACTTGGCCAAGGGCGGGAAGCTGGAGGGCGTACGTCAGCTGGCCATTGAGATTCACACCATGGACATCATCAGAGCGCCCACACACCAGGTAAGCTCACACACACACACACACACACACACACACACATTACTTTCCATCAATCTACCTGTTTCCGTCAATAATAGAAAGGATTTTATTATCTTTGTTTACTCATTTAACTATCTACACTATATATATATATATATATATATATATATATATATATATATATATATATATATATATATATATATATATATATATATATATATATATATATATGCTTAATTCTCTTCCTTACTTCTTTCCTTCCTTTCCACCATTTTTCTTTAAATATCGCGTACTCTGTTTTAAGATACATTCCTTATAATAACAAATTAATTCTTTCCTTAGTTATCAATTGTGTTGTTTTCTTTGTTTTCATTTTCTTCACAAATTTTCTTCCTTCCTTCTTTCTATCAATTTCCTTCCTTCCTTTCTTCCTACAACTCCTTTTCTTCTTTTTCTTCCTTCCTTCCTTTCTTCCTACTACTCCTTTCCTTCTTTTCCTTCCCACACCGTCCTTCTACACAGTCTTGCGGATACTCCTTCATTTCAGTGTTTATTTCCTTCCTTCCCTTCTTTTCGACACAAGTTCTTCCTACACGCCCAGTTTTACGAAATTCCTTCCTTTCTTGTCTCCATTCTCTCTTTCCTCTTTTCCTTCTCCTCTCTTTGCTTTACCTACACCCCTATTAAGTATTCCTTCCCTTCATGTATCCTTTCTCTCTTCTCTCCCTTCCTTCTCTTCCCTTTGCTCTTCTTACAGCCACAATAATTATTCCTTCCCTTTATGTCTCTCTTCTTTCTTTTCTCCCTTCTTTCTCTTCCTTTTGCTCTTTCAACACTTAATAAGTTTCCCTTCCTTTCATGTATTCTTCCTTTCTTTCCTTCTTTCCTTTTCTTTCCTTTGCTCTTCTTACACCACCAATAAGTATTCCTTCCCTTTATGTCACCCTTCTCTCTTTCCTCCCCTCCTACTCCTCCTTTTCCTCTGCCTATACTCTCAATAAATTTTCATTCCCTTTTTGTCTCCTTTCTCTTTTTCCTTCCTTCCGTCTCTTTCTTTTGCTTATCCTACACTCCCAATAAGTATTTCTTCATGTGTCCTTTCTCTCTTTCCCCTCTTCCTTCTCTCCCTTTTGCACTTCCTACACTCCCAATAACTATTCCTTCCCTTCATAATATGCCCGTTCTCTCTATTTCCTCTTTCATCTCTTCCCTTTGCTCTTCCTACACCTATTGCCTTAAAGTACTCCTTTCTTACATACCCCCTCGTCTCCCTCCTTCCCCCTTCTACGCACCCACTCTCACAGTACTTCTCCCCCCCACAGGTACTGCCCCTCCTTCGTCATTACTGGCAGGTTCTGGAACACCTCACTCGATTGGGCTTCCTCCGTGCCTGGTACCGCCCCAACCTGGTAGTGGAGACCATGTACCACGTGCCAGGGGAGAACAGATCCATTGCCACGTGTTTTGAAGTTCTCTACCTCCGTCGTGGTCCCGTCTATTAATGAAACAATAGTTGTGTTTAGTGAATCGTCGCCTCTTCCTCCTCAGGTTTAGTGATTTTTAGTTCTTGTTCAGTGAGGTTAGGTTAGCTTAGGTTTGGTCTGGTTAGTTGCTGGTTCAATAGTCTTGTTGTTAATGTTATTGCTGCTGCTATCACTACTACCACCTCTATTACTACTACTACTACTACTACCACCATTATTACTACTACTACTACTACTACTACTACTACTACTACTACTACTTTTACTACTACTACCACTACTTATACTAATAGTTATACTATAATTACTAATACTACGACAACGACTGCTATTACCACCACTGTCTACTGCCACTGCTGCTGCTGCTACTACTGCTACTACTACTGCTACCACCACTACTGCTGCTGCTGCTACCTGCTGCTGCTGCTGCTGCTGCTGCACCACCACTGCTGCTGCTGCTGCTGCTGCTGCTGCTACCACTATGCTGCTGCTGCCCACCACTGCACCGCTGCTAATCTGCTGCTGCTACCACTGCTGCTGCCACCACTGCTGCCACCGCCGCTGCTGCTGCTGCTGCTGCTGCTGCTGCTGCTGCTGCTGCTGCTGCTGCCACTGCACCACCACCACCACCACCACCACCACCACCACCACCACCACCACCACCGCCGCTGCTGCTGCTGCTGCTGCTGCTGCTGCTGCTGCTGCTGCTGCTGCCACCACTGCTGCCACTGCCACCACCACCACCACCACCACCACCACCACCACCACTGCCACCACCACAACCACCACTGCTGCTGCTGCTGCTGCTGCTGCCACCACCACTGCCACCACCACTGCTGCTGCTGCTGCTGCCACCACCACCACCACCACCACTGCCACCACTGCACCACCACCACCTGCTACCACCACCACCACCACCACCACCACTGCTGCTGCCACTGCTGCTGCTGCCACCACCACCACCACCACCACCACCACCACCACCACCACTACCACTGCCACTACCACCACCACCACCACCACTACTGCTACCACCACCACCACCACTTTTTTTTTTTTTTTTTACATTACAAGGGCACTGGCCAAGGGCAAACACAGTGTTGGAAAAAAAAATCCCGCTGGTTGCCAGGCCCTGTTAAAGAAAAGTAGAAAGAGAAAAACAGAAAAATCTAAAAGGAGGGTCCAGTTAACGTAAGAGGTGTCTTGACACTCCTCTTTTGAAAGAGTTTAAGTCATAGGCAGGTGGAAATACAGACACAGGTAGAGAGTTCCAGAGTTTACCAGTGTAGGGAATGAAGGAGTGAAGATACTGGTTAACTCTTGCATTAGGAAGATGGACAGAATAGGGATGAGAAGAAGTAGAGAGTCTTGTGCAGCGAGGCCGCAGGAGGGGAAGGCATGCAGTTAGCAAGTTCAGAAGAGCAGACAGCATGAAAACAGCGGTAGAAGACAGATAAAGATGCAACATTGCGGCGGTGACTTAAAGAATCAAGACAGTCAGTTAGAGGAGAAGAGTTGATAAGACGAAAAGCTTTAGATTCCACCTTGTTTAGTAAAGCTGTGTGTGGATCCCCAGACATGAGAGCCATACTCCATACACGGGCGGATAAGGCCCTTGTACAGAGCAAGCAGCTGGGAGGAGAGAAAAATGGACGAAGACGCCATAGGACACCTAACTTCTTGGAAGCTGATTTAGCAAGAGTAGAGATGTGAAATTTCCAGTTTAGATTTTTAGTGAAGGATAGACCGAGTGTGTTTAATGTAGAGGAGAGGGAAGTTGAGTGTTATTGAAGAAGAGAGGATAGTTGTCTGGAAGGTTATGTCGAGTAGATAGTTGTAGAAATTGAGTTTTGAGGCATTGAACAAAACCAGGTTTTCTCTGCCCCAATCAGAAACAAGTGAAAGATCAGAAGTTAGGCGTCCTATAGCATCTCGCCTTGAGTCATTTAATTGTTGTTGGGTTGGGCGTCTGTTGAACGCTGTTGAATAATGCAGGGTGGTATCATCAGCATAGGAGTGGATAGGGCATTGAGTCAGATTTAGGAGATCATTGATGAATAATAGAAAGAGAGTGGGTGATAGGACAGAACCCTGTGGAACACCACTGTTGATAGTTTTAGGGAAGAACAGTGACCGTCTACTACAGCAGCAATAGAACGATCGGAAAGGAAACTGGAGATGAAGGTACAGAGAGAAGGATAGAATCCGTAGGAGGGTAGTTTAGAAATTAAAGATTTGTGCCAGACTCTATCGAAGGCTTTCGATATGTCAAGGCCGACAGCAAAGGTTTCACCGAAGTCCCTAAAGAGGATGACCAAGATTCAGTTAGGAAAGTAAGAAGATCACCAGTAGATCTGCCTTTACGGAAACCATACTGGCAATCAGAGAGAAGGTTGTGAGCTGATAGATGCCTCATTATCTTCCTATTAAGGATAGACTCAAAGGCTTTAGAAAGGCAGGAAATCAAAGCTATAGGGCGGTAGTTAGAAGGATTGGAGTGGTCACCTTTTTAGGGACAGGTTGAATGTGAGCAAACTTCCAGCAAGAAGGATAAATAGAAGTAGAGACACAGATGAAAGAGTTTGACCAGGCAGTGAGCGAGTTCGGAAGCACAGTTTTGAGAACAACAGGAGGGACTCCATCCGGACCGTAAGCCTTCCGAGAATCAAGGCCAGAGAGGGCCAGGAAAACGTCTTTATAAAGAATTTTAATTTTAGGGATGAAGTAGTCAGAGGGTGGAGGAGTAGGAGGAATATGCCCAGAATCATCCAAAGTTGAGTTGGTAGCAAAGGTTTGAGCGAAGAGTTCAGCTTTAGAAAAGAAGAGACAGCTGTAGAGCCATCTGGATGAAGTAAAGGAGGAAAGACGAAGAAGTAAAGTTGTTAGAGATATTATTGGCTAGATGCCAGAAATCTCGAGAGGAGTTAGAATTGGAAAGACTTTGACATTTTCTATTGATGAAAGAGTTTTAGTAAGTTGGAGAATAGATTTGGCATGATTACGGGCAGAAATATATAGGGCATGAGTTTCAGCAGTTGGATGGCTACGGAACCGTTTGTGAGCCGCCTCTCTATCATTGACAGCACGAGAACAAGCAGAGTTAAACCAAGGCTTTTTAGCTTTAGGGTTAGAGAAAGTATGAGGAATGTATAGCTCCATGCCAGAGATAATCACCTCTGTTATGCGCTCGGCACAAAGAGAAGGATCTCTGACATGAAAACAATAATCATCCCAAGGAAATCAGAATAGTACTGCCTTAGTTCCTCCCACTTAGCAGAGTTAAAATGCCAGAAGCACCTCCGCTTAGGCGGGTCCTGAGGCTGCACTGGAGTGATAGAACTGGTAACGGAAATTAGATTGTGGTCGGAGGAGCCCAACGGAGAGGAAAGTTTAACAGAGTAAGCAGAAGGGTTGGAGGTTAGGAAAAGATCAAGAATGTTGGGCGTGTCTCCAAGGCGGTCAGGAATACGGGTAGGGAACTTCACTAGCTGCTCTAGGTCATGAAGGATAGCAAAGTTGAAGGTTTGTTCACCAGGTTGGTCAGTGAAAGAAGATGAAAGCCAAAGCTGGTGGTGAACATTGAAATCCCTAAAATGGAGATCTCAGCAAAGGAAAGTGAGATAAGATGTCAGCACTGCCTACATCCCCGTAAGTACCTCTCCTGGAGTATTCCACCGGGCGGCAGGTGACTACTGCTACTACTACTACTATTACTACTGCTACTACTACTACTATTACTACTGCTACTACTACTACTATTACTACTGCTACTACTACTACTACTACTACTACTACTACTACTGCTGCTACTACTACTACTACTACTACTACTACTACTACTACTACTACTACTACTACTACTACTACTACTCCTACACTCTGTTGACGATCGCTAGAGGCACAAGCCTGTCCTCTTGGTTGGAGCCCGGCAGGGGATCAACGCTGTGGCCTGCTACTGGCTGGTACTGTTTAGTGGACAGCGTGCATTTTCTTGAGTGCTTCATTGTCTCTTTACCAACACACGAACTGTTTTCATTCCACAAATCTCGAGAAAGAAGATGCCCACATCGAAATCCACAACATTTTTTATGTACCATGTACTTTAACAAATATCCCCACACCAAAAAAAAAAAAAAAAAAAAAAAAAGATAAATAAATAAAAATAAAACATTTTCCCATTATTAAAGTTGAGTCCAAGAAACCATTTTCAATTTTCACCAACGGCATCACAAAAACATAACAATATCGAGTAGAAAATACAGCAAGACTAGATTATGTTACATTTTCTTAATACAAAAAATATTTTCCAAATAAATAAAGAAAATACAAATTCCTCTTCGAATAAAGAAAAATAAAAGTTTTACTTTAGCAACGGAATTTTTTTTACTTATCTTTTATTTATACCATGTGGGCTTTTCACGGGAATTTAAGGCCTAAAGGGATACTTTTGAAATTTGAAAATATGAATAGTTACATTAGATTTTATTGGATATTATCATTTGTGGCACAATTTTTTTTATTTTTTTCTATTTTAAGGCAAAATTCAAAACAATCCCAAGTGTGTATATATATATATATATATATATATATATATATATATATATATATATATATATATATATATATATATATATATATATATATATATATATATATATATATATATATATATATATATATATATATATATATATATATATATATATATATATATATATATATATATATATATATATATATATCGCATGCGGAGAAAAAACGTAAGATTTTCAGCTTACGCCGCAAGGCTTGAAAATCTTAGAAATTCTGTAAGACTTGCGTAAAAAACGTAAGACTTGACAGGTTTGTGTTATATATATTTTTTTTTTCGAGAAATAAACACACAACTAGATTAGATTTTATTATAATGTAAAACTTGCTATACTTGACTTATGATGAATCAAATATCAAAGCAATGCCAATTGCATTAATAAGGGAGAAAACAAATTACTCTGGTCCTGAGATTTTTTGTTTCTTATTTTGCACGTCTGTTCAGTTATTCCTGTCCTTTTCTCCCCCTCGCGCTCCTCCTCTCCCCTCCACCACCTCCTCCTACAGCCAGAGTCTTGAAAACACCTTCAAACACATGGAAAGGCAGATCAATGTAAATATTTACCGTAGGCAGCGGCGGCTGGAGCTACGCAGCTGATCGGGAAGGATCGTGTTGCTCAGAATGCTGTGGTGTGAGGCGTGGTGCGTGGTGGTGGTGGTGGTGGTGTGATGTGGTGTTGTCTATTGGTGTGGTGTGGTGCGGAGTAGTGAGATGAGGTGAGGTGTGGTGCGGCATGTATACGGTGTGTGGTGGTGGTGGTGGCATGATTTGGTGTTGTCTATTGGTGTGGTGTGGTGTGGAGTAGTGAGGTAAGGTGAGGTGTGGTGCGGCATGTATGGTGTGTGGTGGTGGTGGAGTAGTGTCTATTGGTGTGGTGTGGTGTGGAGTAGTGACGTGAGGTGAGGTGTGATGTGGCAGGTATGGTGTGTAATGGCGGTGGTGGTGTGACACGACGTTGTTTGGTGATGTGGTGGTGTGATGTGGTGTGGTGTGGTGTGGTGGTGGTGAGGTGAGTTGAGGTGTGATGCGGTATGTATGGTGTAGTGGTGGTAACGGTGTGACGTGGTGTTGTCTAGTGGTGATATGATTTGGTGTGGTGTGGTGTGGTGTGGTGTAGAATAGAGTGGAGTGGAGTGGAGTGGTGAGGTGAAGTGAGGTGTGGTGTAGTGTAGTGTAGTGTATAGTGTGTAGTGGTGGTAATGGTGGTGGAAGTGATGCTGTCGTGTACTATGGTGTGGTATGGTATAATGTGGTGTTAACACGTGTGTGTGTGTGTGTGTGTGTGTGTGTGTGTGTGTGTGTGTGTGTGATTCACCTCCTCGGTCGTCTGCTGGTCACCCAGCCAGTCTTCCCCATTACGGAGCGAGCTCAGAGCTCATAGACCGATCTTCGGGTAGGACTGAGACCACAACACACACTCCACACACCGGGAAAGCGACGCCACAACCCCTCGAGCTACATCCCGTACCTATTTACTGCCAGGGGCCACACATTAAGAGGCTTGCCCATTAGCCTCGCCGCCTCCGGGACTCGAACCCGGACCCTCTCGAGTGAGTCGAGCGTGCTAACCACTACACTACGCGGTGTGTGTGTGTGTGTGTGTGTGTGTGTGTGTGTGTGTGTGTGTTATTCACCACGGTGGTCTGTTGGTCACCCACCCAGCCTTTCCCCTACGGAACGAGCTCAGACCTCATACTGACCGATCTTCAGGTAGGACTGAGACATCGCACACCACATACACCGGGAAAGCGAGGCCTCAACCCCTCGAACTACAACCCGTACCTATCTACTGCTAGGTGAACAGACCCTACACATTAAGAGGCTTGCCCATTTGTCTTGTCGCTTCCCTGGTGTGTGTAATTCACCTCGGTCGCCCACTGGTCACCCAGCCAGTCTTCCCCATTACGGAGCGAGCTCAGGCTTCCTGGTAGGTGGTGTAATCGGTCCCCAGGATCAGCCGCACCAACCTTTTCTGCACTCGCTCGAGTTGGTGTCGTTGAGTGGCGGTGAGCAGGGATGACTTATCTGGGGACCCACATGTGAGCTGAGGGAGTATGAATGAGGAGTACACACTCGCTAGCTCACGCGATGGAGTCCCCAGCTTCTTCAACCTTCGGAGGAGGTGAAACTGGTAAGTGTGTGTGTGTGTGTGTATTTACTTAGTTGTATATTACAGGGTTCGAGAGGGGTTCATAGTGACTTGCCTCCATATCTAATGTTCCCCAACATTTCCTTAGATTTGTGTACACTTTCTGCTGTTACAATCTCATCATTCAAGCTGTTCCAGATGTCCACCGTTCTATGTGGAAAACTAAACTTTCTAATATTTCTCAGACATTGACTTTTCCTGATCTTCTTAGTGTCTTGTGTGTGTGTGTGTGTGTGTGTGTGTGTGTGTGTGTGTGTGTGTGTGTGTGTGTGTGTGTGTGTGTAATTCATTGTTTGATCTGCTGCAGTCTCTGACGAGACAGCCAGACGTTACCCTACGGAACGAGCTCAGAGCTCATTGTTTCCGATCTTCGGATAGGCCTGAGACCAGGCACACACCACACACCGGGACAACAAGGTCACAACTCCTCCATTTACATCCCGTACCTACTCACTGCTAGGTGAACAGGGGCTACGCGTGAAAGGAGACACACCCAAATATCTCCACCCAGTGTGTGGGTGTGTGTGTGTGTGTGTGTGTGTGTGTGTGTGTGTGTGTGTGTGTGTGTGTGTGTGTGTGTGTGTGTGTGTGTGTGTGTGTGTGTGTGTGTGTGTGTGTGTGTGTGTGTGTGTGTGTGTGTGTGTGTGTGTGTGTGTGTGTGTGTGTGTGTGTGTGTGTGTGTGTGTGTGTGTGTGTGTGTGGTGTATTTCACTGTTTGATCTGCTGCAGTCTCTGACGAGACAGCCAGACGTTACCCTACGGAACGAGCTCAGAGCTCATTATTTCCGATCTTGGGATAGGTCTGAAACCAGGCACACACCACACACCGGAACAACAAGGTCACAACTCCTCGATTTACATCCCGTACCTACTCACTGCTAGGTGAACAGGGGCTACACGTGAAAGGAGACACACCCAAATATCTCCACCCTGCCGGGGAATCGAACCCCGGTCCTCTGGCTTGTGAAGCCAGTGCTCTAACCACTGAGTTACCGGGCCGTGTGTGTGTGTGTGTGTGTGTGTGTGTGTGTGTGTGTGTGTGTGTGTGTGCGTGTGTGTGTGTAAATCTAGCTGTAAATATGTGTGTGTGTGTGTGTGTGTGTGTGTGTGTGTGTGTGTGTGTGTGTGTGTGTGTGTGTGTGTGTGTGTGTGTGTGTGTGTGTGTGTGTGTGTGTGTGTGTGTGTGTGTTTGTGCGTGTGTGTGTGTAAATCTAGCTGTAAATCTCTCTCTCTCTCTCTCTCTCTCTCTCTCTCTCTCTCTCTCTCTCTCTCTCTCTCTCTCTCTCTCTCTCTCTCTCTCTCTCTCTCTCTCTCTCTCTCTCTCTCTCTCTCTCTCTCTCTCTCTCTCTCTCTCTCTCTCTCTCTCTCTCTATATATATATATATATATATATATATATATATATATATATATATATATATATATATATATATATATATATATATATATATATATATATATATATATATATATATATATATATATATATATATATATATACACACACGCACACGCAAGCCGACATCTTGTTTCAACATGTTTTGACAAAACTGCTTCGAGGAAACATTTCAATTTATATCAGAATGAAAAAGGAAAATAAGAAGACAAACTGATTGGAGCAATGGGTCAACAGTGCAGCACTCTCAAAGTGTGTGCCCACCTGGAGGTGGTGGGCCAGTGCGGCGGCGCCGACCGCCTCACCCTCTGTCTGCCCCGCAGCAGAGGCAAGGGAGGCCGGCGCCTGCTGGGGGACTTCAGCTTCCCCAGCGCGGGGGACGGGGCAGGCCAACACAGGTCTGCCCGAAGGACCTTGGTGGCCGTTGGGAAGGTCGCCAAGAAGGACGGCGCCACGCCCGTCAGGGTGGACATCCTGGCGGGAGAGACTCTAGTGGCCCGCCGCGAGATCCCGCTGGCTGACCTGCTGGCGGGACTCACAGCAAACAGGATCGGGCGCCGCTCTGCGCTCTTCTTCAGTCTCAAGGCTGGGGATGCAGCAGGCGGCGCTGGCGGGGCCCAAGACCAAGCCCCTATCGCAGTGTTCTACAGCGGAAAGCTCCTGGAGGAGCCAAGGACAATCAAGGAGGACAAGCAGGAACCACCAGAAACTGAGCACCACGCCAGCCTGCCCCCCCAGGCTGGCGAGACAAGCACCAACCTGCCCCCCCAGGCTGGTGACACCCAGCTCATCTTGCCTCCATTTGCTGTCTACACGAACTCCGGAGCAAGCCTGAACACCGAGGTCACATACTGTGTCCTCACCCCCAAGGTCACACTGATGGACCTTGGGGATGGCCGGAGGTGGGCCGCTCTCCAGGCCCAGCCCCGGCAGGAAAGGGAATGCACGTCTCAGGCTGACGAGACCGTGGCCAGCCTGACAGAAGAGGTCGTACACCGTGACCTCGGGGATGGCCAGAGGTGGGCCGCTCCCCAAGGCCAGTCTTCTCAGGAAAGGGAACTTATTCCTCAGACTGGCGAGACCTCCGAGGTCGTACACCACGACCTCGGGGATGGCGAGAGGTGGGCCACTCCCCAGGCCCAGCTCCGTCACAGGAGGGGAGAGCCCCACGGGAAGTCCTATGATGTATTGCAGCCTTCCATTCTGTCTCCTTCCAAGCAGAAGAAGGATATCCCGCGGGGTAGCAGGGGCCTAGTGAATTGCCTGCTGCGGTGTGCGCAGATCATGGCCTTCATCTTAGTTATGCACCACGTGACCCTGGAGTGGTTCTGAGTCTACTGCCACGGAGCACCACCACGACACACCACACCGACCACCACTCATGGAGGGTCACCACACGCTACACCACACTGTCACCGCCACACAGGCCGCCACCCATCACACCTTCAGGTGGTGGCTGGTGACACACTCGTAGTCTCTAGGTTAGGTTAGGGCTGGATAGGTTAGGTTAGGTTAGGTTAGGATAGGCTAGGATAGGATAGGATAGGTTAGGTTAGGTTACGATAGGATAGGATAGGTTAGGTTAGGATAGGATAGGATAGGATAGGTTAGGTTAGGTTAGCTTAGGTTAGGATAGAATAGGTTAGGTTAGCTTAGGTTAGGTTAGGTCTCTCACTCTCTATTTAACAAGTCTCAATATAACTAATACAATATTCTCAACCGCTTTCCTTTCATCAAAAACATTTGCAACACTCTTTCTCCTATCACTAATGTACAAATGTTCTTAATACGTCACTACACTCACACAAACAACCGTCCTGTCACTCAAACTCACACTTTCTCACTGCAGTGGCGGTGTGCTGCACCACTGCAGCGGGACACCGCCCAACAACACTTTATTCATGCTTATCACATCCTATACCTACATTTTAGTAAACCATCTCAGAAGCTACCGCATCACACACTCATCACAAAGGTAGCGGCGCACAGGATGGACGGAAAAATATTACGCCGGATCAAGTCGTGTTTAGGCGATGGGTGCTACAGACTTATACTAAACAGCTCTAATTCTCACTGGGCCCAACTATAATTACTCAGATGCCACAGGGATCCCTTTTAGGGCCCTTCTTATCGATAATATATATATTAATCATCTGGACAGTGGAATTAACAGTGATATTAGGAAACTTGCATATCGCTCCAAGATAAGTACATTAATTCCGTCAGGTTACGATGTCATCATCTTGCAGGCAGATTTAAATAGGATGACCGAATGAACACATAGATGGCGAATGCACTTTAACAAATGAAAAATACGTAGCGTAGGTAGAGCATCCACACAATAGGTCTATAATATGCAACGAAGCCCTCATACGTTCTCAATACCTAAAAGATTTACAAGTTAGAGTTAGCTCTGATCTTGGTCAAAGAAAACAATGCATAGAGGCTACAAATAAGGCAAATAGGGTACTACGACTAATTCTAACGAGTGTTCAAAGCAGAAATCTCGAAGTAATGTCAAAATTCTATTCTTCGCTGGTCAGACCGCATCTACATTATGCGGTACAGTTCTGGTCCACATATAGAATCAGTGCAAAAGGACCTCCCCATCTCTGGAACTCATCATTAGGGACTCCCTCAGACACGACATGGGCTCCTCAACCTATATGCTGGAGGTGAGACAGATAGATAGACACGCAGATAGAGAGGTAGTTAGACAGATTGGCAGAGATAGATAGATAAATAGATAGATAGACAGATGGACAGATACACAGACAGATAAACAGAAAGACAGACAGACAGCAAGATAGACAGGAGATGTTTTATTTATATTCATCCTTCAGGTGAGATGGACAGACAGACAGACAGACAGACAGAAAGAGATCATAAGAAAACACAAGAACATAATAAAATGAGGTTAGCTGCAGGAGACCATCAGGCGCACACGTGGCAGTCAGTCCCTGTAGAAACAAAACTACCTAACTCCATCCATCATGCTCAGCCATACATTTGTCTGATCTTCCTTTAAAACTTTCTACTAACTCGTCAGCACTAACAACATGATTGGTGAGACCGTTCTGCTCATCTACCATTCTGTTAAAGAACCATAGTGTTTCTCTCCATTTCTCTCTTAAACCTGGGCCTCTCAAGCTTAAACCCATTATTTCTGGTTCTATCCTGGCTACTGATCTTAAGAACTTTGCTCGTCCCCTTTGTTATAACCCCTATCCCACTTAAATACTTCTATCAGGTCCTCTCTTAACCTTCGTCTCTCTAAGGACTGTAGATTGATTATCTTCAATCTCGCTTCGTGAGGAATATTCCTCATCCCAAAAGAGTATCCCCTTTAGCCCATAAATTCCCGTGAAAAGTCCACATGGTATAAATAAATTTTAAAAAATCCTTCTCTGCACTGATACTAATACACCTATATCCTTCCTATAATGTGTGGACCAGGATCTTGGGGTCAATTTAGTGTGTTGTGGTTAATTTGGGGATTTTGAGGTCAATTTAAGGCTCTTAAGGCCAATTTAGGGGGTCTTGGGATCAATTTAAGGATGTTGGGATCACACACACACACACACACACACACACACACGGCCCGGTAGCTCAGTGGTTAGAGCGCTGGCTTCACAAGCCAGATGACCGGAGTTCGATTCCCCGGCCGGGTGGAGATATTTGGGTGTGTCTCCTTTCACGCGTAGCCCCTGTTCACCTAGCAGTGAGTAGGTACGGGATGTAAATCGAGGAGTTGTGACCTCGTTGTCCCGGTGTGTGGTGTGTGCCTGGTCTCAGGCCTATCCGAAGATCGGAAACAATGAGCTTTGAGCTCGTTCCGTAGGGTAACGTCTGGCTGTCTCGTCAGAGACTGCAGCAGATCAAACAGTGAATTACACACACACACACACACACACATATATATATATATATATATATATATATATATATATATATATATATATATATATATATATATATATATATATATATGTGTGTGTGTGTGTGTGTGTATATATATATATATATATATATATATATATATATATATATATATATATATATATATATATATATATATATATATATATATATATATATGTGTGTGTGTGTGTGTGTATATATATATATATATATATATATATATATATATATATATATATATATATATATATATATATATATATATATATATATATATATATATATATATATATATATATATATATATATATATATATATATATATATATATATATATATATATATATATATATATATATATATACACACACACGTGCTAACACCACATCATACCATACCACAGTACACGACACCACCACCACCACCTCCATTATCACCACTACACCACAGTATGATGGTCTCCTGCAGTTAACCTCATTTTATTATGTTCTTGTGTTTTCTTATGATCTCTTTCTGTCTGTCTGTCTGTCTGTCCATCTCACCTGAAGGATGAATATAAGTAAAACATCTCCTGTCTACCTTTCTGTCTGTCTGTCTTTCTGTTTATCTGTCTGTGTATCTGTCCATCTGTCTATCTATCTACCTATCTATCTATCTCATGTTCTTCTTTCAAATATTTATCCCATTTTTTTTCTTGATAACAATTTCATATATCTTGCCCACAACACTTGTAAGTGACACCGGTCTGTAATTCAAAGGCTCAGTTGACTTCCCTCCTTTCAATATTGGGATTATGTTGGCTCTCTTCCATTTCAGTGGTACTCTCCCTTCTTTTAATGAACTTATAACAATTTCCAAAATTGGTTCTAACAATTGATCTTTACATTCCTTTAGTGCCCAGTTTGATAAACCATCCGGCCCCATTGCTTTTCTGACATCCAAATTATCTAGTAGTCTTCTAATATCTTCTTCGTGCACTATGATTTCCTGCAAGCCTCGGCAGTGCAATGTCTTATTTTGTTCTGTAAATTTCTCTTCTTCAGTGAACAGTTTTGAAACTTTTATTCATTATTTCACTCATTTCCTTTGCTGATTGGTATGTCTTCCATCCTTTAGTTATTTTTCTATTGTGTCCTTATTCTTCATCTTACCATTCATATACTTTGTAAAAAAGCTTGGGTTCATCTTCGCTTTTTTGCACCACATCTTTCTCGAAGTTTCTTTCTTCCTCTCTCCTTACTCTAACAAATTAATTTCTCGCATCGTTAAACTGCTGTCTGTTGTTTTCATTTTTCTGCTTTTTGAGTTTCTCCCAACCTTTATCTTTCTCCCTTTTAGCTTCTATACATCTGCCATTGTACCAAGCATGTATACTTTTCTTTACTCTATAGATAGATATATATCTCATCACTCCGTTATATTTCTGTAGGAATATTTCATATTTCCCCTGTATTGTCCTTCCGTTCATAATGTTCCTCCATTCAATTTCACATTACAACTTCCAGCGTCACCAAACCGACTGACTCAAGCACAGGATAGGATAGGATAGGATAGGATAGGTTAGGTTAGGTTAGGTTAGGTTAGGATAGTTAGTCAGTTAGGTGGCCCATGTAGTTGTCAGATCAGGAGGAGGAAGAAAAAGAAGCACCAGCACCAGCAGAGGAAGAAGAGGAGCACCGCCACCAGCACCACCAGAGGAAGAAGAAGAGCACCG
>NC_059290.1:5839093-5866593 GCF_017591435.1 Portunus trituberculatus
AGAAGCAGGCAGGGAGTTCCCGAGTTTACCAGAAAAAGGTATGAATGATTGAGAGTACTTACTGGTTAACTCTTGCGTTAGAGTTGGACAGAATAGGGATGAGAGGAAGAAGAAAGCCTCATGCAGCGAGGCCGCAGGAGGAGGGGAGGCATGCAGTTAGCAAGATCAGTAGAACAGTTAGCATGAAAATAGCGATAAAAGATAGAAAGACACAAAGGGAAACGTTGAGCGAGATCACAACTAGCCTTAATGGAAAGTTCACAGCACCCCCTGAACTAGTGGTACGAGTATTAGACCTCGCTGGGAGTAAATGATCGTTTCGGTAGGTGTCTACTACCTCCTCCACATACATACATACATATTGGACCTGCAACTTATAGTTTATGGTAAAGCAGAGAATAGTAGGAGTGGGTGGATGGGGAAGCCAGAAAAATTGGCGGCATCACTGTAAAAACCAAAATGGCAAAAATTTCTCAGCCAGAAACCCAAGAATTATCTTAGAGTAGACGGACTATGCTATAGTCACAGTGATCCTACTACTATTACACACACACACACACACACACACACACACACACACACACCACTGAGTGATGTCAACTTGTTTCAGCTTTCAAGTTCTAACTTGTCTGGAGACTGCCGTCAGCATGGTGGCCGCGGCCCGCCAGCGAAAGGATTACGAGCAAGATAAAAAAAAAAAAAATAAATAAATAAATAAAAATAAAAAAACAGCTACTTGTGCTTTTTTTTTTTTTTCTTTGCTAAACAGAAGGATGAAAAAATTACTATACTCGCCGCTTCGAGAAAATTCTAAGAAATGGCCGATAGGGCGAGTCACCATTTATCACCGTCTACTTTCTCTAATCGCGCAGCCACGCTCAACCTACGTAACCTCTGCCTCAGTCTTTCTCTCTCTTTTTGTGTTTCTATATAAATTAGTGCATTTCCGAAATTATTTTCGGAATTATTGTAACTTTCGCTCCACACCACCACTGAGGTCAAATCAAAGGGTGTTTTCTCTATGTTGTATAAAGGTTTCGTAACTTTCGTTTCCCCGGTGGTAAACGTGGCATATGAACGGAAGAGGGTGACATTGTCGCTTCCTTCACAAGTTCACCAGTCCCACTCAGTGAGTGGGGGAATCTTGATTTCTTGGCGTCCAGACACACGTTCTCGCATGTATCATTCCACTCCACTGCTTCAAGCTCGCCATGTGTCACGTTCATAGCCAAGCTAAGGCAGTTACTTACAACGTCAATAGGTACTTGTTGAGAGAGAGAGAGAGAGAGAGAGAGAGAGAGAGAGAGAGAGAGAGAGAGAGAGAGAGAGAGAGAGAGAGAGAGAGCAGGCTGGTGATTTGTGGACTATGGTGATGAGGTAACACTAGGGCCGGGGACTCCCAGTGGTTTCTACGCCTTGGCCCTATTGGCCATTTCTCACTGCGGCGAGTAGGATATAGATCAGAAATGCTTAGGAGAGAGAGAGAGAGAGAGAGAGAGAGAGAGAGTGTGTGTGTGTGTGTGTGTGTGTGTGTGTTACCATATTTTTCTTTTGATTATCTCTTCATTCTCTCTCTCTCCCATGTTGACCAATAAAGTGGCTTCATATATGTGACGCCAAATCATCTGGGTGGAGCTACGAAGGGAGAGCCGGGAAACGAGGAGAGCGGGCGGGACGTGTATATTAGGAAAATGCCCCCAAAAATTGTAATACCGAAACAAAATATCGACAAAAAAAAATTATCGGTACGCGGTATATTGAAAACAAAATCACCGGTAAAGTGACATACCGAAGTGGCTCTGATACATAAGATATCAATATTATCGAAGTAAATATACCGGTATTTCGGTATGCCAATTTTTCGGTGCACATCCCTATAAGTCAGTCTTAATTTCTTGCCTCTTCCTTGACCTTCTCCTTCATCCGAAGATACCACTTCTTCAATCTCATATCTAGAACCCTCCAATAGAAATTGTTCTTCTCTATCTCCGTCCTTTTCTCGTTTTTTTCCTTAGCTTCTTTTATTAGCATTCCCTCCTTTTCCCTCTCTTTTTATCCATAAATCCTTAAGTTCAGTATCATCAACCAGTTTCCCTTTTCTTGTCATTATTTCTTTACTACCACCTGCGATCTCATTCTCACTTTCATTGGTCTCTTTCCCCTTTCACTAAATCTTCCCAACCTAATCACTTCTTCCACTTCCTGGTCCAACTTGAACATGCTCTTAGCCAATTCTCTCTCTCTCTCTCTCTCTCTCTCTCTCTCTCTCTCTCTCTCTCTCTCTCTCTCTCTCTCTCTCTCTCTCTCAGAACTTTTTCTTTTTCCTTCAGCCCAAAAATTAAGAAACATTTCCTCTTATCCAGTGTATCCCTCACTAGATCTTCCTTTTCCTTAATTTCTTGTATAACAATGTCTTTTGTCTTTTCTTGTATTTGTTTCCTTACTACCTCTGAAAATTTTACTTTTTCCTCTTCCTGTTCTTGTTTTCAGGCATTTCGTAATTCCTCCAATTTGATTTCACCCATTCCATTCTCTACTTTGTCCTCCTCATCCTGTATTTCCTTCTGTAGGCTCCTTAAGGATTCTTCATACTTGCAACATGTAGCCATTAGTATACCATTTTGTTTCTTTATCTCTTCCATCTCCTCCTTCATCCCCTGATTTATTTCCCTTATTTTCCCACACTCTTCTAATCTCACTTTTAGTTCAGTGTTTTGTTTTATTAACTAATCTTGTATTTCCATGATACTTGAAATCGCTTCCTTCATTTATCTCATCTCCCTTTCCACGTTTATCAGCCTTCTCATATTACCTCTTCCCTCCCTAAATCCTGAAAAATCCTTGACAAGAGAACCCTATGTCCCCCCTTCCCCCTGTACATACGGTCTAGGTCCGCTTCAAACGCCTGTTGGTGTGTGTTCCCCTAAGAGCTCCTTGCGCACGTCCTCTCAGCAAGTGTGTGTGTGTGTGTGTGGAACGTAAACTCTACCAAGACCATGAAGTCATTGATTGCTGGAACCCTCAGTTTTTCTAAGCAGACCACAGTGTGTTAAAGACATTACAATTATTTCATGGAATGTAAACAGAGTTTGTACAAAGTTGGAAAAACCTCATATTTGTAGTATATTAAGTGAATTCGATATTAATGTCTTGAGTGAAGTACAGACAACTTTACCTGTTTGTTTGCCTGGGTATGTAATTTATCAGAGTAAAATTGTAGGCACAGCAGACCGCGGCTGTCTTGTGCTGCTTGTTAGGAACAGTTTGAGTGTGTTTGTACGCAGTATTGATGCAACCATTGGTGATCAAATATGGTTGCAAGTTGGTGTGATTGAGGGCTTTTGTTATGTTCCCCATTGCGATTCCCAGTATTACTCCCACGATGTCTTTGTCGCCATCCAAGAAAAGATTACGTATAATCATATCAGGAACGGGCGTATCATTTTGGGTGATATGAATGCCAGGTCTGGGCGAGCAGTGAGAGAACTGGCTCTGCTGTACGAGTTGCCAGATACGACTATTTGGTACCCAGACATTGAGATGATATTGCTCGTATGAATGATAATGCTGAATTCTTGTCCACAATTTGCTTAGAAAACAGACTCCTAGTCTTGAATAACCTGAAAACCGGAAACAAACATTTCATGAGTAGCAAATCCTACAGGAAGCGCAACATATGGCTGTCCGAGTTGGACACGTGTCTGTTGTCCCCAGAGTTAGTGCAGTGTGTCAAAGATTTTGCAGTCATTAAAAGGGGAGACCTGCCATCTGACCACGCCCCCATCAGTGTAACACTGAGTTGTTCCAGAATGTGCTTCAATAGTGTTCTAACAGGAGCTTCCATGCTGGGAACCACGCAGTGTTAACATATAACATAACATAAATAATAGGATAACAGAGGGCCACCAGGGCCCATCTAGGTTATCCTGTATCAGTCGCACAGCGACCTCGTCATCAGTACTTAAAGATACACTTACAAGTACACAATACATTATATACTAATTCTAAATATTTGGCCCATTAACAGGGCTAAGTCCTGCAGCGAATTCCTCTACAATCTGTGATCCCCATACATGGGGATCATGTCTTGTTTAACTATAGTAAATTTCTTATAAAAACTGTCATGCAGCGCTATACATAATTATAAATCTAATAAATTTAAGTGCTTATCTAATCTGTTTTTAAACATTGTCAAACTAGTGCTATTTACAACTCTCTCTGGCAATGCATTCCAGAAGTCTACCACCCTATGACTAAAGAAATATTTTCTTATATCTAACCTGCAGCCTTGCTTTCTAATCTTCCTGCCATGATTTCTAGTCCTACTTCCCTCCTCTAAGGTAAAGAAAGATCTCACATCTATGTAGTTTGTATCTGAGAACATTTTAAATAACTCTATCATATCCCCTCTTATACATCTCTCAAATTAAAACATGTTTAATTCCTTTAATCTATCTCTATACTCCAGGCGCTTTAATGCTGGTATCATCTTAGTTGCTCTTCTCTGAACTGCTTCTAACATGTTGATATCCTGCCTATAGTGGGGTGACCAGGCCTGTATGCAACACTCTAAATGGGGTCTAACATAGGAATTATATAAGGTACGCACCACTTCCTTACTTTTATAACTAACATTTCTATTTAAAAAAAACCCAGGATCCTATTTGCCCTATTTCTTGCTTCTAAACATTGCTTTGAAAATTTCATAGTCCTGTCTATCACTACTCCTAAATCCTTTCCCTCCTCTATTGCCTCTAGCCAACATCCCTCCATCTCATAGCTAAAGTTTGTGTTGTCTTTACCTAAATGCATAACCTGACACTTTTTTAGAATTAAACTCCATATGCCACCTGTCTGCCCATGCTATCAGCCTGTCCAGGTCTCGTTGTATTCTGTAATTGTCCTTTTCACCCTGTACTGCACATGCTATCTTAGTATCATCTGCAAACTTTGATACTTTGCTACTAATTCCTATATCTAAATCGTTAATGTACACCAAGAAAAGAAGAGGTCCTAGCACTGATCCTTGGGGTACCCCACTAACCACTTCCTTCCACTCAGACATTGCCCCATTTAATACTACTCTCTGTTTCCTATCAGAAAGCCATTCACTAATCCAATCAACTAACCTACCCCCTATCCCATGTAGTCTCAATTTGTACACTAGCCTCCTATGCGGTACCTTATCAAACGCCTTGCTAAAATCTAGATATATAACATCTATGCTATTTCCATCATCTAACTCCTTGGTAATATATTCTAAGATATCGAGCAAATTTGTAAGACAGGACCTCCCTGATCTAAAGCCATGTTGGGTATCTCTAATTAATCTATTCTCATTTAAATGCTTGAATGACAGTGACGCCAAATGTCATGTGGCAAGGAAACCCATTAGATTTAAAAACATAATGAGAGACAGATTAGCAGAGAATACTTTATGCGCCCGTATTCCTGACATACATGCATGTAATGATGTATATGTTTTGGAAAGAATGTCTCTGATGTGTTGTACGAGTGTGCGTGGCGTAGTCAGTGTGCTCCAGACGAGAATGTAAACACGGATCAAGGTGATTTGCACCTGGGGAGATGGGAAAAGGTTTTTCAAGGATACTGATGGTGCCAGGGTGTGGAAGGCTATCAGTTGGAAGGGTGATCTTGAGACAGACAAGAGTGATAAGAAATCATGTCTGAGTGACGAAGAATTCAAGATTCATTTTGAGTGTGTGCTAAACCGCACCCCTGCACCTCCTCCCTTGCACGTGAACACCCTTGTCACTATACCTGTACTAGACGACCCCATCACTCCTACTAAGGTGAGTGTCAGATCAAGAGAATGAACGTTGACAAAGCGTGTAGGCCTGGCTGGCTCAGTCCAGGTGTCCTTACCATGTTACCCGCACAATGGTTGTTTACCATCACTTCACTGTTCAATGCGTTGTTTTCATCTGGCGTGTACCGCGAGGCATGGAGGAGAGCGATGGTATTTATGATCTTTAAATGAGGGGACAGGCTGAATGCTGATCATTACTGAGGAATCAGTGTACTAAATTCCCTTATCAAATTGTGTGATATGGTCCTTTGTAGCAGATTGAACTAATGGTTTTGTCCATACCGCAAACAGGCGGGAGACCAGAGAAAGCCGGGGTGTACAGACCATATTGTGTCACTGCGACTCCTCACTGACATGGCACATCGCCAAAAATTGAAGCTTTTTGTGGTGTTTGTGGACTTCAGTAAAGCTTACGACATGGTTCCTCGTGAGAAACTGTTTACTATCTTGAAGAGGCTTGGGTGTAGCACAAGGACTTTGGCGGCACTGGTGGGCATGTACCGCGTCACAGAGTCAGTGCTCGGAGGGGCCGCTATGAGTGCCTCCCTCGGGGTCAAGCAGAGTGCCCCCACCTCCTGCCTCCTGCCTGAGCTGGTTAAACTAAGACTGCACAAATTTTATTCTAGAGCAACTGTTGAAAGAGCTAATACGACAGAAGATCCATTAATGTTCTATATAAATATTGTTTCCAGAGCTAACACCGTTATGGGTCGTTATGTTACAGAGGTTGTAAACAGTACCGTGCCTAACACACGACACCTCATTTTAACTGTTCCTGAAGGCATCACAATGTCAAGCGGGTCACGATGTGTCATGTATCGCTCCATAAACCCCAGGTTCACAGTACATGGGGTCTACAAAGATCGCCACACAGTCAACGATCGCTATAGGGTGGCATTCATTCGTCTCCGTGTGTCTCGACATAGTGACATAGCTTGTGCATTGAGACTGGAAGGTGGAATAGGCGAGGGAGGAGCCGACTACCAAGTGATGAGTGTGTGTGTGTGTGTGTGTGTGTGTGTGTGTGTGTGTGTGTGTGTGTGTGTGTGTGTGTGTGTGTGTGTGTGTGTGTGTGTGTGTGTGTGTGTGTGTGTGTGTGTGTGTGTGTGTGTGTGTGTGTGTGTGTGTGTGTGTGTGTGTGTGTGTGTGTGTGTGTGTGTGTGTGTGTGTGTTTTACGTAGGGAAGAGGGCCAGCCAAGGGCAAAAAAAAGAAAGTTAGAAAAAGGCCCACTTGAGCACTGGCTCTCCAAAGACTTCAAAAAGTGCCAAAACCGTCAGCCAGAATTAGGGGAGCAAATGCCTCGATACCTCCCTCTTAAAAGAAGACAAGTTGTAGGAATTCGGAAATACAGATGCAAGGAGGGAGTTCCAGAGTTTACCAGTGAAAGGGATGAATGATTGAGCGTACTGGTTAACTCTTGCATTAGAGAGTTGGACAGAATAGGGATGAGAGGAAGAAGAAAGCCTTGTGCAGCGTGGCCGCAGGAGGAGGGGAGGCATGCAGTTAGCAAGATCAGTAGAACAGTTACCATGAAAATAGCGATAAAATATAGAAAGGGATGCAACATTTCGGCGGTGAGAAAGAGACTGAAGACAGTTAGTCAGAGGAGGGAGTTGATGAGACGAAGAGCTTTCGATTCCACCCTATCAAGCAAAGCTGTGTGACTGGAACCCCCAAACATGCGAAGAGTACTCCATACAGGGACGGATAAGGCCCTTATACAGAGTAAGCAGTTGGAGGGCGAGAAAAACTGTCGGAGACGCCTCAGAACACCTAACTTCATAGAAGCTGTTTTAGCAAGAGATGAGATGTGAAGTTTCCAGTTAAGATTATGAGCAAAGGACAGACCGAGGATATTCATTGTGGAAGAGGAGACAGTTGAGTGTCATTGAAGAAGAGGGGATAGTTGTCTGGAAGGTTGCGTCGAGTTGATAGATGGAGGAATTGAGTTTTTGAGGCATTGAAAACTACCAGATTTTCTCTGCCCCAATCGGAAATCTTAGAAAGATCGGAAGTCAGGCGTTCCGTGGCGTCCCCGCGTGATCTGTTGATTTCCTGAAGGGTTGGACGTCTCTGAAAGAACGTGGAAAGATGTAGGGTGGTATCATCAGCGTAGGAGTGGATAGGGCAAGAAGTTTGGTTAAGAAGGTCATTAATGAATAATAGAAAGAGAGTGTGTAATTCACTGTTTGATCTGCTGCAGTCTCTGACGAGACAGCCAGACGTTACCCTACGGAACGAGCAAGGGAAAGATGTGTGTATGTATTTACCTAGTTGTGGTTTACGGGAAGGAAGTAAACTCATGATGACCCGTCTCTATATCTTTTATCAAATTTCTCTTTAAAAGTATGCAGTCCCAGCCATCAAGTTCATTCCAATTGTTCACAACTCTATGAGGGAAAATATACTTCTTGACATTTCTTATACAAAAACCCTTTCTCAACTTTAAACCATGTCCTCTTGTACTGCGTGTGTCCAATAGTAAAAAGTCTTCTTTATTCACATCCTCCATACCATTAACCATTCTATAAACATGTATCAAAACTCCTCTTTTCCTTCTCTCTTCCAATGTAGTAATGTCCAATTTCCTCACTCTTTCTCCATAGGTTAAAGTACTTAAATTTGGAACCATCTTTGTAATTGCTCTCTGTACTCTTTCCAACTTCATATTTTTCTTTCTATGAGGAGACCACACGACCGCCGCATATTCCAATTTTGGTCGTATCACAGAAATCAATGTCCTTTTAATCATCCTTTCATCAAGGTACGAAAAGGTCATTCTCACCCTCTTTAATAAATTCATCATACCATTAACACTTCTATTTATATGTTTGTCTGGAGTCGAATCAGCTGTAACAGTCACTCCCAAATCCACTTCCTCTTTTGATATCTCCAATTTGACACGATTCATATTAAAGTCGTATCATATTCTCTTTTCACTCTTACCAAACTCCATTGCCTTACACTTATTCTAGTTAAACTCCATTTGCCATGTTTTACTCCAATTACTAATCTTATTTAAATAATTTTGTAGCACTAAACAGTCATTCACATTTTCGACCTTCCTCATCAGTTTTGCATCATCAGCAAACAGGTTTATATAACTTTCAACTTCTTCACTCAAGTCATTAATGTAGATAACAAACATTAGTGGTCCCAACACAGATCCCTTTGGGACACCACCAGTTACCTTAAGCCATGATGAACACTGGTCACGTATTACTGTTCTCATTTCTCTGTCATTAAGATAATCCTTCATCCACTCAAGTAATCTTCCACCAATGCCTCCATACTCCTTTATCTTCTATAACAATCTTCGATGTAGTACCTTATCAAAAGCTTTTATTTCAAGTCAAGATATACCACGTCCACCCATCCATCTCTTTCTTGAATGACATCAATCACTCTTGAGTAAAATGATAGCAAATTTGTGGAGCATGACCTACCTTTTCTAAAACCAAATTGACAGTTTGTTATTATATTTTGTCTCTCCAAGTGCTCCATCCATGTCTCTTTAACCACTCTCTCGCACAACTTCCCCACCACACTGGTCAATGGCACTGGTCTATAGTTTAAAGGATTTTCTTTACCACCTGCTTTAAATATCGGTGTGATGTTTGCTCTTTTTCAATCCTTAGGCACTAAACCTTTCATCAAGGATGTTACCACCAAACTAAATTTTTCCAGCTAATATATAGTTGTTCTCTACATTCCTTCAAAATCCAGTTTGACTCTCCGTATGTGTGTGTGTGTGTGTGTGTGTGTGTGTGTGTGTGTGTGTGTGTGTGTGTGTGTGTGTGTGTGTGTGTGTGTGTGTGTGTGTGTGTGTGTGTATTTACCTAGTTGTATTACCTAATTTTATATTATAGGGTTTGAGCGGGGTTCATAGTGACCTGTCTCAATATCTACTTTTATCCAACTTCTCTTTAATTTTCTGCACACTTGCTACCGCTTGTGTGTGTGTGTGTGTGTGTGTGTGTGTGTGTGTGTGTGTGTGTGTGTGTGTGTGTGTGTTTAAAATATTAAATCACACATACACAACTCAAGATATGCCTTTTACAATGAAAAAATAAAATAAAAAAGTAAGATAAAAACACATTTCAGGGTCATTAGATGCAGGAAACAATGCAGCTGAGTGTATTTAGGTATGTTTTGAAGTAACTATAGTCGTGACGTCCCGATGACAGAATCTCAATAGGCCACGCCCCCTCCCTACTGTACTCATACGTCTGGCAGCGGTACCTGTAACATGATCGATAATTAACCAATATATTTGAGTACACTAATTACTAATTTTCGTTTCGTAACAAGTAACAAGTTTACCGGAACTCATAATTAGGTTTCTCATGTGTAATTCATTACACTGATACCGTCATCAGAGTTCAGAAACTTTACATTTCAGGCGGATCTTCAATTCTGTATGAAACAATATCGTGACTCAAGATGAGTGGAAAAAATGCGTAGAACATGCAACAAAGATTCAGGAAGATTACATTAAAAAAGACAAAGCTTTTGAACACATGCTTAATTCATTTACAATTGAACTGACCCCGTCAGACAATAGCAGTGATTAAAATGATGATAGGGAGGCTGAATAATTGAAAATATAAAAATAAGAAAAATTAATACAAATGAATAAAATACAATAGAAATACAAAAGAATAAAAAGAATATACATACATATATAAATATATATATATATATATATATATATATATATATATATATATATATATATATATATATATATATATATATATATATATATATATATATATGTGTGTGTGTGTGTGTGTGTGTGTGTGTGTGTTAAGGGGTGTCAAATGATCCGTCTCCACGTGTTGCACTCTGGAAACGTCATTATAGATGCATGGCTAAAGGGATCACAAAATAATTAATTGCAACGCCTTCTTAAACATCGCGCCGAGAAAATAGAGCAAGGAGGAGAAGGGAAGGTGGTGATTGATGGTGATGATTGTCTGGAGAGAGAGAGAGAGAGAGAGAGAGAGAGAGAGAGAGAGATCGGGGGAGGAGATGGTGGTGGTGGTGGCAATGAGAGAGACAGCGCGGGAAAACTCAATTATTCACAACCTCGTATTTACTGAACCAGGACACCTGGCCCCTTTCACACTAGGTAACTAGTGACCGTCACAAGTGACGGTCACTAGTTGCTTAGTGTGAAAGGCTCGGGGAACTGCAAGCAACCAGTGACTGTCACCGAGTTGTGGCATCCTTTCTCATCATCTCATTAGTTATAATGTGACAAGTCATACAAAAATACATGCAAACAACAGGTTTTAAAGCATTCTTTTCTTGCTATACATTTACGTTATCAATGCCGCAGTCAGATGTCAAGTGGTGGTGTCCAGACTGCGGTACGAGAACACCTTTATCTGCGGCACTAACGGGAAAGGCGTGGCCTATTGAGATTCTGACATCGTCCCGACTATAGACACATTTCAGAATACAGATTGATGAAAAAGAACATTTAAACCTTATAATAAAAAAAAAAAAATGTACCACCACCACTACCACCACTATGACCAGAACAATACACTTGAAACACTACAGAAACACTTAAGATACACCAGAGAAACACTTAACAAAACACACATCACCACAACTACACGAAAAAAAAGGACATTTGGGGACGTCATTAACTAACAGTGTAGAATTGTCCAAAATGACGGGAAGAGATTGAAAACACTTAAAACACTTAAAAAACACTTGAGAAACACTTGAGAAACACCAGAGGAACACTTAACAACACACACAACACAAGTCCATAGAATAACAAAGAAAGGACATTTGAGCACATAACGAACTAACTGAACGGGTAGAGTTGCCCAAAATGACGGGAGCGGCTTGAAAAAACACCTAAAACGCTTCAGAAATACTAGAAAAACCCTTGAGAAACACTACAGAAACACTTAACAGCACACACAACACCACAAATACATAGAAAAGTAAAGAAAGGACATACGGGCTCGTAAGAAACTGACCGTGTAGAATTGTCCGAAGCGACGGGAGGACGTCGCACCAGATCATCATTTGCGGTGATTCTGTTGTTAATTCCGATCAGGACTTGACACATGTAGTCCCCGCCATTGCTCTCCTGAATGTCCTTGATCTGTGAGAGAAGAGAGTGAGTGGTGATGGCCTACACACACACAACACACACACACACACACACACACACACACACACACACACACACACACACACACACACCGCATAGTGTAATAATGGTTAGCACGCTCGGAAAGCGGCGAGGCAAATGTGTGGCCCCTGTTCACCTAGCAGTAAATAGGTACGGGATGTAACTCGAGGGATTGTGGCCTCGCTTTCCCGGTGTGTGGAGTGTGTTGTGGTCTCAGTCCTACACCCGAAGATCGATCACTACAAGCTCTAAGCTCTTTCCATAGGGAAAAGGCTGGCTGGATGACCAGCAGATGACCGTGATGAATAACACACACACATTTGCATACCATACCGTGATTTTGTGTGTGTGTGTGTGTGTGTGTGTATGTTTCACTGTTTGATCTGCTGCAGTCTCTGACGAGACAGCCAGACGTTACCCTACGGAACGAGCTCAGAGCTCATTATTTCCGATCTTCGGATAGGCCTGAGACCAGGCACACACCACACACCGGGACAACAAGGTCACAACTCCTCGATTTACATTCCGTACCTACTCACTGCTAGGTGAACAGGGGCTACACGTGAAAGGAGACACACCCAAATATCTCCACCCGGCCGGGGAATCGAACCCCGGTCATCTGGCTTGTGAAGCCAGCGCTCTAACCACTGAGCTACCAGGCCGTGTGTGTGTGTGTGTGTGTGTGTGTGTGTGTGTGTGTGTGTGTGTGTGTGTGTGTGTGTGAGAGAGAGAGAGAGAGAGAGAGAGAGAGAGATGGACGCGAATTTATACCAAGTCACTATTTGGGTGGGATGAAGGATGGGTGAGCGTGCGTGTGTGGGTGGGTTGGTGGAAAGGAGACGAGTGGGTGGATGGGAGGGTGGGCCTGTAGTGTGTGGTGTGTGGATGGTTTGATGTGGTTGAGTGGGTGGTTGGACGGATGGGCTAATGTGATCCGTATTTTCCACATGCAAACTTTTCTTGACGTGACGTATTTATGGAAAGAAACACTGTCACGGCGAGTTTTTTTTTTTTCTTTTACTTTTTGTTCTGCTGTGTATCATTGAGAATATTCCGACACATTCACGTCACGAATAGAGAAAGGGAGCGAGAGAAACACGAAGGAACACAAAGGAAAACCAAAAAGCAGCATATAGCTGGCCTATAGCACCTAAGATACCCAGGTTCTAGGTGGTTACTTTAAAGATGCTCTTGGGTGATGATATGAAGAGTCTGGGAAGATTTGTTCAGCTTCCTCTCATTAGTAGCGCAGGCAATTTTATTTATAGTGGTACCAATATTAGGGCCCATATCACCACCTAGAACCTGGGTATCATGGTGACATGTAGGTAACTTTAAACCACTCGACAAATGGCAAAGTTTCAAGGCGGTACGTGGTGGGATTCGAACCTACACATCGTGCGTGCGTGCGTGCGTGCGTACGTGCGTGCGTGCTTACGTGTGTGTGTGTGTGTGTGTGTGTGTGTGTGTGTGTGTGTGTGTGTGTGTGTGTGTGTGTATGTCTGTGTGTGTGTGTGTGTGTGTGTGTGTGTGTGTGTGTGTGTGTGTGTGTGTGTGTGTGTGTGTGTGTGTGTGTGTGTGTGTGTGTGTGTGTGTGTGTGTGTGTGTGTGTGTGTGTGTGTGTGTGTGTGTGTGTGTGTGTGTGTGTGTGTGTGTGTGTGTGTGTGTGTGTGTGTGTGTGTGTGTGTGTGTGTGTGTGTGTGTGTGTGTGTGTGTTAAATACGCTGGCATATCAGGAGTAATAACATAAAACTAAAAGATAACAAGTTTTTTCCCTCATCTTCACATCCTGTCCTTGCCTTGCCGTCACCACCACCACCACCACCACCAACACCTAACGTGCTGGAGGCGTTGACATGACCCTAACATGATCCCAACACCCTTAAATTGATCCCAAGACCCCCTAAATTGGCTTTAAGAGCCTTAAATTGACCTCAAAATCACCATATTAACCACAACACACTAAATTGACCCCAAGATCCTGGTCCACACATTATAGGAAGGATATAGGTGTATTAGTATCAGTGCAGAGAAGGATTTTTTAATTTATTTATACCATGTGGACTTTTCACGGGAATTTATGGGCTAAAGGGGATACTCTTTTGGGATGAGGAATATTCCTCACGAAGCGAGATTGAAGATAATCAATCTACACTCCTTAGAGAGACGAAGGTTAAGAGAGGACCTGATAGAAGTATTTAAGTGGGATAGGGGTTATAACAAAGGGGACGAGCAAAGTTCTTAAGATCAGTAGCCAGGATAGAACCAGAAATAATGGGTTTAAGCTTGAGAGGTCCAGGTTTAAGAGAGAAATGGGGAGAAACACTATGGTTCTCTAACAGAATGGTAGATGAGCAGAACGGTCTCAGCAATCATGTTGTTAGTGCTGACGAGTTAGTAGGAAGTTTTAAAGGAAGATCAGACAAATGTATGGCTGAGCATGATGGATGGAGTTAGGTAGTTTTGTTCATACAGGGACTGACTGCCACGTGTGCGCCTGATGGTCTCCTGCAGCTAACCTCATTTTATTATGTTCTTGTGTTTTCTTATGATCTCTTTCTGTCTGTCTGTCTGTCTGTCCATCTCACCTGAAGGATGAATATAAATAAAACATCTCCTGTCTATCTTTCTGTCTGTCTGTCTTTCTGTTTATCTGTCTGTGTATCTGTCCATCTGTCTATCTATCTATTTATCTATCTATCTCTGCCAATCTGTCTAACTACCTCTCTATCTGCGTGTCTATCTATCTGTCTCACCTCCAGCATATAGGTTGAGGAGCCCATGTCGTGTCTGAGGGAGTCCCTAATGATGAGTTCCAGAGATGGGGAGGTCCTTTTGCACTGATTCTATATGTGGACCAGAACTGTACCGCATAATGTAGATGCGGTCTGACCAGCGAATCGAACCCCGGTCCTCTGACTTGTGAAGCCAGCGCTCTAACCACTGAGCTATCGGACATGTGTGTGTGTGTGTGTGTGTGTGTGTGTGTGTGTGCGTGTGTGTTTTAGGTGTTTTATTTATCTATTTATGTATTTTTGTCATATAAAATTTTCGTCTGTCTTTCTGTCTGCGTGTCTGTTTGTCTGTCTCTGTGTGTCTCGCTCTCTGTCTCTGTCTATATTTGTGTCTACCTGTCTGTCTCTTTCTGTCTCGCTCTCTGTCACTGTCTCTCTCTCTCTCTCTCTCTCTCTCTCTCTCTCTCTCTACTACTACTACTACTACTACTACTACTACTACTACTACTACTACTGCTGCTGCTGCTGTGCTACTGCTCAGTGTTTTTCTCTCAGTGAGTGAGTGAGTGAAAGAGTGAGTGAGTGAGTATGTGAATGAGTGACGGCGGCGGCGGTTGAGCCGACATCTTGTTTCAACATGTTTTGACAAAACTGCTTCGAGGAAACATTTCAATTTATATCAGAATGAAAAAGGAAAATAAGAAGACAAACTGATTGGAGCAATGGGTCAACAGTGCAGCACTCTCAAAGTGTGTGCCCACCTGGAGGTGGTGGGCCAGTGCGGCGGCGCCGACCGCCTCACCATCTGTCTGCCCCGCAGCAGAGGCAAGGGAGGCCGGCGCCTGCTGGGGGACTTCAGCTTCCCCAGCGCGGGGGACGGGGCAGGCCAACACAGGTCTGCCCGCAGGACCTTGGTGGCCGTTGGGAAGGTCGCCAAGAAGGACGGCGCCACGCCCGTCAGGGTGGACATCCTGGCGGGAGAGACTCTAGTGGCCCGCCGTGAGATCCCGCTGGCTGACCTGCTGGCGGGACTCACAGCAAACAGGATCGGGCGCCGCTCTGCGCTCTTCTTCAGTCTCAAGGCTGGGGATGCAGCAGGCGGCGCTGGCGGGGCCCAAGACCAAGCCCCTATCGCAGTGTTCTACAGCGGAAAGCTCCTGGAGGAGCCAAGGACAATCAAGGAGGACAAGCAGGAACCACCAGAAACTGAGCAGCACGCCAGCCTGCCCCCCCAGGCTGGTGACACCCAGCTCATCTTGCCTCCATTTGCTGTCTACACGAACTCCGGAGCAAGCCTGAACACCGAGGTCACATACTGTGTCCTCACCCCCAAGGTCACACTGATGGACCTTGGGGATGGCCGGAGGTGGGCCGCTCTCCAGGCCCAGCCCCGGCAGGAAAGGGAATGCACGTCTCAGGCTGACGAGACCGTGGCCAGCCTGACAGAAGAGGTCGTACACCGTGACCTCGGGGATGGCCAAAGGTGGGCCGCTCCCCAAGGCCAGTCTTCTCAGGAAAGGGAACTTATTCCTCAGACTGGCGAGACCTCCGAGGTCGTACACCACGACCTCGGGGATGGCGAGAGGTGGGCCGCTCCCCAGGCCCAGCTCCGTCACAGGAGGGGAGAGCCCCGCGGGAAGTCCTATGATGTCTTGCAGCCTTCCATTCTGTCCCCTTCCAAGATGGGGAAGGATATCCCGTGGGGTGGCAGGGCCTTAGTGAATTGCCTGCTGCGGTGTGCGCAGGCCATGGCCTTGATCTTCGTTATGTACCACGTGACCCTGGAGTGGTTCTGAGTCTACTGCCACGGAGCACCACCACGACACACCACACTGACCACCACTCATGGAGGATCACCACACGCTACACCACACTGTCACCGCCACACAGGCCACCACCCATCACACCTTCAGGTGGTGGCTGGTGACGCACTCGTAGTCTCTAAGTTAGGTTACGTTAGGTTAGGCTAGGATAGGTTAGGCTAGGATAGGATAGGATAGGTTAGGCTAGGCTAGGATAGGATAGGATAGGTTAGGTTAGGTTAGGATAGGTTAGGATAAGATAGGTTAGGTTAGCTTAGGTTAGGATAGAATAGGTTAGGTTAGGTTAGGTTAGGTTAGGTCTCTCACTCTCTATTTAACAAGTCTCAATATAACTAATACAATATTCTCAACCGCTTTCCTTTCATCAAAAACATTTGCAACACTCTTTCTCCTATCACTAATGTTCTTAATACGTCACTACACTCACACAAACAACCGTCCTGTCACTCAAACTCACACTTTCTCACTGCAGTGGCGGTGTGCTGCACCACTGCAGCGGGACACCGCCCAACAACACTTTATTCATGCTTATCACATCCTATACCTACATTTTAGTAAACCATCTCAGAAGCTACCGCATCACACACTCATCACAAAGGTAGCGGCACACGGGATGGACGGAAAAATATTACGCCGGATCAAGTCGTGTTTAGGCGATGGGTGCTACAGACTTATACTAAACAGCTCTAATTCTCACTGGGCCCAACTATAATTATTCAGATGCCACAGGGAACCCTTTTAGAGCCCTTCTTATCGATAATATATATTAATCATTTGGACAGTGGAATTAGCAAATTTGCAGATCACCCCAAGATAGGTAGCTTGATTCCGTCAGATTTCGATACCATATATATGTTGAGGGCGTCGCGTCGCCGGTGTGCGCCGCACACCGGGGCACACCGTGTGCCCCGGGCGGCAGTGAGGCGAATGATGAGTCCGGGATAAGGCGGTATTCTACAATCGGTCATAGCAACTGACGTCGTCATAGCGAGATAAAATTACGCATTTTAGACATAAGTCCAGCTATGGCGTCATCAAACCTTATGACGTCGTCAGAAGTGTTAAAACAGCGTCCACCCTGTTTTAGCAGCGCTTATGACGGCCACAAGACTGTCAACATGGCTGCTGCACAACACCAAGAACTCCACCTCAGAAATATTTTCCGCAATAAAGACGTTCTTAACGAACTCAACGATGCTGAACTGATCAAGCGATACTGTCTAGACAAAGTTTGTCACAAATCTTGTGAAGGATGCCTTGTTCAGCAACACCAAAAGAAAGAACCCACTCACCCGCAAGATAAAGGTCATCATTATACAGATATAACTTGCCACGGGGAAAATGTGACAGTGCAGCAGTGATGACCTCTGCCCTTCAAAACCAGCAAACAGCAGAGCTGGATGGACCACAATAATAGGTCAGTGCCTTTAGTTTTGCCCAACAGGGCTTCCAAGATTACCCCAAGCAGGTTATATTTAGTGTAAACAAACACAAAATATATAATAAGGTGTGTTAACTTTAATTTGCTTTGTAAAATAGCAGTAATGTAGTTACCGTACAATTTTTAATAAAGTCCCTCCAGCTGTCGTCATTCTCCGGCTCCCCCCTCCGCACATCATTCACTCAGGTGACTTTTTTTTTTTATTTATACCATGTGAGCTTTTCACAGGAATTTATGGGCTAAAGGGGATACTTTTTGGGGTACCTCCTATCTCAAAGCCCACCCGCTAGGAAACCGCTACCTTAAGTGTGGAAGCCGAACCTACACTCGGACCGTGGACAAGATTCGAACCCGTGCTCTTGGAGACCCCTCGGACCCCAAAGCACGCATGGTTCAACTGTACCACGGCGGTCCTCATGTAATGAAATAAAGTAATGAAAATATCATAACTAAACCTAAACCAATCCCATCTTAACCTAACCAAACCCTAACATAAACCAAGGTTAGGTTAGGTTAACTAACCCGACTCAGGTTGAAGTTAGGATTAGGTTAGTTTTGGTTATCACATTTGCATTATATGTCATGTCAGCTGAGTGAGAGCTGCGAGGGTGGAGCTGGGAAACAAGGAGAGCTGGAGGGACCGCTTTATTAAGATCAAGAAAAGTAAATTAATAAAAAATAACAAAATCCAACAACACCTGGTTAGAATTTGATTGTCCCTTTCACATCCATAAGTTAATGATACATGAATACTGATTGATGGTTGTCATTATCATAGATATTATCTTTCAGTATTCATAAACAGTGTTGTGGAACAAGGGATAGGGCAGCTCAAATGCCACCTCCATGTCTAGCATGGTGAGGTCCAGATCAGCCCACTAGTTAAGGTGTGCAAGGTGATCCATGTATATGCCAAGTTGCACAATCTATACAAAAGATAGAAATATTGTCATTCCTATTGATACAGTGCAACTGGATTTTAAAGAATAGCAGCACAACAACTTGTAATGTCACCACTTCCAGCTGCTTGACAAAATCCGGGTCACCTGTATCGAGATGAACTCTACAACTTGCATTTCAAGTATGTTGGTTATTCTGTACCTACATATACTGTACTATACATATACTGAATACCTCCACTTATCATGCTTTAATACCTCATTACTGTTGATAAAAAACCTAATTTCCTCCCCCCCTCCTCACTTTTCCAACAATCCTGCCTCATCACACTTGGCCAGTCATATGCCAAGGTAATGTCACTTGTATTTATAATGTAATCAACTGACCATCATCTCACACCTTTCAGGCTTATGTCTACTTCTTACATTAATCTTAATTTCTTTTGTAATTTTATACTTGACCATTCCCACATAATTATTTTTTTATTTATTTATTTATTTTTTTCATTAAGGCCTATAGCACCTGTAGGCTCACTTGAAGAGTGTGTAGGGAGCGCTGTTCAGCTTCTGTCCATTAGTGGCGCAGGCAATTTTATTTACAGTGGTACCCATATCACCACCCAAGCTCATCTTGGGTGTAACCACCTAGAACCTGGGTATCATGGTGATATGTAGGTAACTTTAAACCACTTGACAAATGGCAAAGTGTTTAAGGCTGTACGTGGTGGGATTCGAACCTATGCGTAGATGTCTGCCCGATCCCACGCTCACCACCTTATCCACTACGCCACCGTTCTATGAACAGCACATGCAACATAACTAGTCAACTATGCAATCTCTTGTTTCTTCCACTTGTCATTACTCATTTGAGTTAATCCTTACTATATGCACTCACACCATCACTTAAACTCATTATATGGCAACTTATGTATGACAACAATTATATATTTGGATTGACACCTGCATAAATATAATATTGTACAAGTAAGTTTTCACACTTAAAAGACTTTGCATCCTCTTTTACATTTATTTCATTGTACAGTATGTATTTTTAGAACTTTCTATTTTCATTTGAAGAAACAAGTGTGTCAGCCAACTGGCAGCTGCTTCCTGTGCCTGTGGAGCTCTTCCCATGATCCCATGAGGAGACGTCCTCCACAGCTGACCTGAAGGACTGTGCAATCTCCACTGCTGATCCGGCAGCACGTGCAGTCTCCTCCCCTGCCTGCCACCACCACCAGCTGCTCAACAGAATCTGGGTCACCTGTATCGAGGTGAATTCTGCAACTTGCATTTCAAGCATGCTGGATATTCTCCACCTACATAAACCAGTTTCTGTAATTGGATCTTGAATACATCCACTTGTCATGCATTATTATCTCTCATTACTGTTGATAAGCAACCTAATTTATTTTTCCATTCCTGCAATTCTGCCTGAAACCTGCACCTCCTGTTCTGCATGCACACTTGGCTAGTCACATGCCAAAGTACTGCTGCCTTTTGAATGAGGGCAGAAGTGGCTGAGACTATCTGCACAAGCACTTCTGCCTCTTCATCTTTCCTTGTTGGGGTGGATAGAATGTGCTGAGGCTCTTCTACAAGGAAGATTTGTCCCTCTGTACCTTATTCATCACTGCAAGTAATGAATACTATCATGAAATGGGTGTAAAAAGAGACCAAATAATATGATGATGTTGATTTGACATTATATTCAAATACAATATCTGATAATAATTTGATGATGATTTGACATTTAGGTATATGGTATGTAAACTGAACTTAAATTAATTCCACCAGTTAAGTAATATCCATCATAGATTCTTTCAAAGTGATGTTTCTCGTGCTATGTAACATGCTGGTTTATGTAACATGTTTTTAGCTGTCATGTTACAATAACTACACGTTTATAACAATTAATGACAAGCACAAAATAAAGACTTTACTTCAGTTTTTGAGCAAAATGTGTCAGTAGTCTTCTGCAAATTAATATCATCAATCTTCTCAAGACATCTTCCACTATTTCACCGATGGTATTTAGGGGAGGGGGTACAGGGCTACCACCTACAAAGGAGAGCATGATCATGTTACTTGTTACACACTTTTGTTGGTATATTTTTCAAAGCATTACATACATTAGTGTCTTACAGCATTGCAATACAACAGTGGGTTCTGAAAAGTATATACCTTACTGTGACTTGTTCAAGGTTTAGTTACTTAGATTGTTGGGACTATTTTCTTTTCTGGAACTTTACTTTGCAAGTAACTGATTTATTTCTTATATATATATATATATATATATATATATATATATATATATATATATATATATATATATATATATATATATATTACATTCAAGTGATTCTTTAACTTTAGTTAAGTTAGTTTTCAAGTTATCTTACATATGGTTTGGTTAAGGTTGAGCTATGAGTTGTTTAGGTCAGGTTACTATATTAATTTTGTTTGGTTAAGTTACATTTGCTTAGTTATTTAAGCTTGTGTTTCAAGTAAGATTTTGCTAAATTAGTTTTTGTTAGGTCAGGTAGCAGTGCATGAAACTGGTCAGAGCGCATATTTACTAAAACTAAAACTTAGAAATTAGGTATTAGTTTTGTTGCGATGTTTCCGGTATTGACTTTGAGCTAATACTGAACCAGTCCTCTCGTTGTTGGACTGGGAGTTTAGTTTCTGTGTGATTTTTTTGCCACACATCGTGCTTCTTATTAACTCCGGTATTATCAAAGCATTTCCGGAGAGTATACATTCGTCACAATACATCGTCGCCAAGTTGAGAGATTCTTGTTCTCCCCAATTTGCCTTTCTTGAAGGTTTGTAAGGTTGAGATTCCATTCTTGTTGGCTTGCTGCTGTCCACTCTTGCTACGGAAAAGGAATTTCGCTGGCAATATTTGTTTACAGGCTCTTCAACGGGACCATGTGTAAGTACTTTTTTTTGTTTTTATTAAATCCTATCTTGATGTCTAACTTCCCAAAAGTCTTTATATGTAATTTAAATTATAATAACATCGGAAAATAATACGAAGACTATTTCATCTCATTTACTTAATGTCGACAATTTGCGCCCGTGCGTTCTAAGTAATCATGGAGTAAGTCATAAATTGTGTGAGACCTGACGGTCATAGTAGTGACGACGTCATTAATTATGACAGATTGTAGAATACCGCATTTTGAATAACTCACTTGACCTTTAAGGGAACTGGTAACCCAGTGGGCCTTTTTTTTTATTTATTTTTTTTTTTTTCATCTTTGTCGCCCTTGGTCAGTTGCCCCTCCTGCATAAATGATAAATAAATAAATAATAATAAATACCCCAAGACCCCTAAAATGAGCCCAAGATCCATAGGATTACCCCAAGACCCCTAAGATACACACCTAAGATGGCCCCACGATCCCTAAATATTGGGGAGCTTTCAGAAATAGTGGTTGTCACCAGGTGGCAGCACAATGCATGTGCCCTTCCCTCACAGGAGGCAGAATATACCTACAGTGTCATTCTATAAACACAAAGATGCAATAAGTGGATATAATATATCTCCCTACATAATTCCTTCTAAGTAGTAACACAGGCAAAATCAAACCCTATTCATAGACATATATATATATATATATATATATATATATATATATATATATATATATATATATATATATATATATATATATATATATAAGTTGATTTTCTGGCATTGAGGTTTATTTAGTCATCTCCACATTTCCAAAAGAGTAGCTACACCCTTGATCGGAAGTATTAATACAGTCGACAGTAAACATAAGACAACATGTCTGTGTCATTTAAAAGTCTAAACCACACAGATCAACTTACTAATATATAGAAACAACAATTTTAATTAAGAATAGACAACTCAAGTATCCTGGTGATAGTTTTACTCTCTAACCAAACCTGGGCTGGCCATCTGTTTAACTTAACAAACACATTGTTGGACAAATAGTTAATTCATTTTGTAATGACCATACCAATACACCATGAGGAGGAAGGTTTCATATATTCCTCTCTCCTCATTCTACACTAGTCCTGTGATATGCTTGTTCTGTGTTGTGCTGTTTAGCCGCGTCTTAGGTCTTAAATCTCAAATTGTGAAAGCGATGCTAAAACCCCTACGAAAATAATTATATCCATATACCACGATGTTACTGAGTAAACTGCGTCATACTATATAGTACAGTCAAAGTTTTTACCTTTTTCATTGTCCAAGTCAATAGATGTTAGACTTGTAATGTGCCGTATTTAATATACTGATAGCAATATGCAGTATTACAAAATAATCACAAAAATATTTGTTTTGACCTACTTCTCCCAAAATAATCCATACAAGATATTTAAAATTAGATACAAAATTTCAGCAGTATCATAATAATCAATGTTCTACGCATCTGTATGCACCTGGGATTTAATACAACAATATTTCAACCCATGTCAGTAAGGGACATGTAGCAGAGATGACATTTGATGGATTAGTTCTGAAAACTAAATTGACCCTAAAGATCCCTAAATTTACCTGAAAAAAGATTAAATTGACCCCAACACCCCTAAATTGATCCCAAGATCCCTAAATTGACCCCAAAAGATCCATAAATGAACTCCAACACCCCTAAATTGACCCTAAAGACCCGTAAGTTGACCCCATGGACCCTAATTTGACCCAAAGACCACTAGGATGACACCAACACCCCTAAAATGACCCCAACACCCCCAAAAAGGACCCCAACACCCCTAAATTGACCTCAGGACCCCTAAATTGATCCCAAGACCCCTTAATCGACCCTAACACTAGTAAAATTATCCTAACACCCTTAAATTGACCTCTAGACCTCTAAAATGACACCAGCACAACTATATTGACCCTAAAGACACAGAAGATGACCCCAACACCCCTAAACTGACTCCAACACCTCTAAATTGACCCCAAGACTCCTAAGATGATCCCAACATTCCTGAATTGATCCAAGACATCCCAAGACATGACCTAGTATCCCTAACATAACCCAAAGGTCCTTAACACCTTCAGTATTGGGACGCATATTTACCTTGAGTTTGAGGTGTGATTAGACGATTTTCTTTACATTAGGAAGGGTCTATGGAGGTCAGAAGATTGACGCCACAGTCTTCACAATTTTAATCCCCCACATATGTTTCTGAAGCTGTATAAAATCATCATATAGTAATCAGAATGAATATGAAAACATGTCATGGTACTGAAGGGGTTAATTTGATCCCCAAAACACCTGACTCCCAAAATCCCTTATTTGACCCCAAGACATGGCCTAACACCCCTAACATGACCTCGAGACACCTAACCTGACTCTGAGGTGACGGACACACAATGAATCACCAATAAAGAGCATGTTTCCATCTGTGAACCTTTTTTCTTTACCTGAAACCGCAAAGTACAGAAGGAAATGAAAATGGAAATAAAAACTGGACTTTCCTCATAGCCATTAACGTTCAAAGGTTTTCCCGAGGCCTTTAACATTTTCTTGACGTGGGGAAGAGCTTGGGGAGAGGGGCCGAGGGAGATGGGCGTGTCTGGTGACGTCACAAGGTCCCGCCCCGTGCAGGTTAGCTCCGCCTCTGCAATGAGATGAGGACGAGGCCACGAGTCACCGCTCAGTTGGCATCTACTGGTGGAAGAAGTGAGGCGTGTCAGTGAGAGCGGCCTGAGTGTCACTGTTCTGGCCGTGGGAGTGGAGGTGCCTTGTTGTGCCTTACAGTGCGTAAAGGAGAGTGCCGGGAGTGTGTTGGAGGCAGTGGAGTGGTGACCTGGTTAACGAGTGGACTGCCGACGCCCAGAGAAGGTAAGATAAGACAATGTGCCCCCGCCTGCCCGCTCACTCACTCGCCCGCTGCTCCTGCCCTCCCAAATGTCACGGCCGTGTGTGTGTGTGTGTGTGAAAGGGGCTATACAGTACGATTGTGCGTGTGTGCGCGTGCGTGAAAAGGGCAAAATAGTGAGTGAATGAGTGTGAGGAATGTACTGTATGTGTGTGTGATTCACCTCCTCGGTTTATTAGGAATTGCAGTACATACATACTGAAAATATACATATGGGGATTGAGGGAAGCTTAAGATTAGTATTGAGTGTGAGAATGTGGAGCAAGGGTTGAGTTGGGTGTCTGCAGTCATCGTGTTGACCTTGCCATTAATACAGTGGGCGGCCCTGACCTTCCCTAACCACATCATCCACCTAACACCATCCAGCCACCTCCTCAACCATCTCGAATCCTTCATCCTTTACACCATTCCTCTCATCCACCACCATCCACCTTTCCACCTCATCCATCCTTCTACTCTCTATTCCTTCATTCTTTTATTTTCATCCACACTGAAAGGGAAGAGAGGAGAGTAGATGAAACGAAGACGGTGGGATGGGAGAAAGGAAGAGTGATGGATAAGTGAGAAGGGGAAGGGAGGAAGTCGTGGATAAGGTGTAGGAGATAATAATAAAGCGCAGGAAGTGGTAACGATAGACTGACCTCAAAGTCTATCGCAACCACCACCATCACCACCGTCACCATCAACACCACTACTACGTTATCTTTGTATACTGATTTTTTTCTCTTTTTTTTTCATTATCTATTGCGTCTATGTACTTGCTTTTATCCCTACGTCTCTCCGTGTGTCTGTTTATTTAGCTGTTTGTCCGTCTATCTATTCACCTGTCTGTCTATCTACCTATCTGTCTATCTATCCTTCTTTTTTTCCTATCTTTCATTTTTCTCATTAGTATTGTTATCATTTTTTATTCATATATCTATTTACCTGTCAATTTATTCATATATCTATTTACCTGTCAATTTATCTTTCCTAATACACCTTTCAATTAATCAATCAATCTTCTTACCTCCATTTTCTTTCACATTTCTTCGCATTTCTATGATTCTAACCTGTTATTCAGAGTCCACTTATATTTTTCTTTTCTTTGTGTTTTCTCTCCAAACTTACTAATCCTTTTCTATTTCTATCTATTCGTGACTGTTTTTCTTTTTCTTTTTTTTTTCTCCCACTCTCTCCTATCTTCCCCGCCATACCGGGCGTCCCTCCCTCCCTCCCTCCCCCTTGCCCTTCCATCTCTGGCCTTGCAAGGGGCGCGGAGAAAGTTCACCCTCACACACTTACGCCCTTCTGCCTTGCACCACCTCAAACACCCACCCTTGCTCCGAGGTCTCCAGCCGCCCTCTGTACACCCCCCCGCCCACACACACACACACACACACACACACACACACACACACACACACACACACACACACACACACACACACACACACACACACACATTTCCAAAAACAAAATAAGAAAAACGAACTATTCACAAATAAAAACAAGTGAAATAAAAGAGAACGGGGCACAAGAAAAACACACAAAAAATGAACTTAAGAAAAAAAAATTGTTTAGACTCGATAAACAGAGGAAGGCGTGTCAGCTCCGTTTACTCTCTCTCTCTCTCTCTCTCTCTCTCTCTCTCTCTCTCTCTCTCTCTCTCTCTCTCTCTTACAAAGGAAAACAGAATCTGTGGGGCTCACTCCTCCTCCTCCTCCTCCTCCTCCTCCTCCTCCTCCTTTCCTTGCACGTGTCACCTTAATTCTCAGAAGAGTGTAGATCTAGCCAGTTTCCAGGGAGAGAGAGAAAGAGAGAGAGAGAGAGAGAACTAAGCATCAACCACACCTTTAAATATGCTAGATACATTTTTTCCTTCATTTGTTTTTCTTTTGTTTTTGTTTTCCCGTGTCACAACTTCTTGCGAACAGAAAGTTGAGAGAGAGAGAGAGAGAGAGAGAGAGAGAGAGAGAGAGAGAGAGAGAGAGAGAGAGAGAGAGAGAATATGAACTGGAAACCAAGAGACAGAAGGAGAGGAGAAAAGGGAAAAAAGTTAAGGAATGACAATTGGAAAGATAGGAAGAAAAAAAACAAGTGAGAGACAAAGTAAAGAGAATGATAAATGAAAACATGATAAGAAAGGACTAGAGGAGAGAATGGAGAGAAGAAATGAGGGAAGGAGAGAGAGAAAAAAAAGGAAATATAGAAGAAATAAGAGAATGAGAGGAAGAAGGGAAATATAGGAGAGAATGGGAGAAGGAAGCGGGAAGGAGAGAAGGAAGAGCGAGAGAGGAGAAAAGGAAAAGAGATCGAAAAAAAAGAGAATAAAAAAGAAAGAAGGAGAGAAGGAGAAGAGAGAAGAAATCTACTGTTGATGACCTTGTTAGGGAAATTCCCCGCCCAGCCCCGCCTCGCCAGGCCCCGCCCCGTCCCCGCCCCGTACAGTCCCGCCCCGCAATAGGTGTGAGGAACGGCTGAAGTTTTCCTCATTCCTTACACTCTCTCTCTCTCTCTCTCTCTCTCTCTCTCTCTCTCTCTCAATGCCATAACTTTACTTGCCATCAGCTCGCTCTCTCTCTCTCTCTCTCTCTCTCTCTCTCTCTCTCTCTCTCTCTCTCTCTCTCTCTCAAAAAAGGAGAAAAAAGCAGTTTGATGAATGTTTTGTTATTACTTAAGATGTGTGTGTGTGTGTGTGTGTGTGTGTGTGTGTGTGTGTGTGTGTGTGTAAACGGAGGAAAAAATCATTATCTTCGAC
>NC_059290.1:5871593-5926593 GCF_017591435.1 Portunus trituberculatus
TAAAGTAACATAACCAAACCTAACGTAACCTAACCAAACCTAACCAAAACCTAACGTAACCTAACTTAACCTAACCTAACCAAACTTAACCAAAACCTAACCAAACCTAATCTGATCTAACCAAACCTAACCTAACCTAACCAAATTAATCCTAACCAAACCTAACCAAACCTAATCTAACCAAACCAAAACCTAATCAAACCTAATCTAACCAAACCAAACCTAACTTAACCTAACCTAACCAACCATCACAGAGACACAGCAACAATAGCCACGTGTTTGATAAGGATGAGTTTGGCGGGGGTGACAGACCAATGCCAACCTAACCTGGCCAAACACATACTAATGCGCGCTGGTGGATGCATAATGGAGGGTGCTGTGCGAGGTGGATGAGGAGATGGATATGGTGTTAGTTATGAGATGTAACTGGGTGTGGATGGAATGAATGTACTAGGTGGAAGAAAATATGAGTCAACTTGTACTGGGTGTGGATGGAATGAATGTACTAAGTGGAGGAAATGTGAGTCAACTTGTACTGGGTGTGGATGGAATGAATGTACTAGGTGGAAGAAATGTGAGTCTGAGCGATGTCGACTATACGTAGGGATGAAGAAGAGATATTGGAAATGCCTTCATGTGTGTATCTTATAATTGAAAAGTGTTATTGTTGTACTGATGGGAAAAAAAAAATGAAAAGTCAAGACCAATGTAAATAGGTAACATTTCAACTGTTGTGGCTTCTGAATGTTAAGAAAAAATAAGTGAAATCGAATGAAATAATAATAAGTACTCGTACAATTAAATAAAGATGCAATAAATAACTGAATATAAAAATAGGATGGTTCTTATTTCCATATATCCGTACTTTTTTTTCCTTATCCTGGAGGAGGTAAGGGAGGAAACGGAAGGAAAAAACTGCAAGAAAAAAGAAAAAAAAAAACTAAACCAAGCCCAGAAATCAATAAGAAGGAAATGACACGACGAAAAATGCTCTAAAAAACCTTATAAGGCTTAACACAGAAAACGAATGATTAACTTGGAACGCCAGGTACGGGAAGTAAGAGGCAAGGGTGAAGCAACACGTCTGGTTACACGCACGGAAACTCCACCATGAGTGTAGCTATTTACTCATACACCGCCGGAGACTAAAGGCCTTATGGGGAGTAACAAAAAAGGGAAAAGAGGAACCTAGAACACCAAATAAGGGAAGAGAAAAAAAAAGGCAACGTTAGGTAAAGGGGAGGAAAAAAAGACAAGGATACAGTGAACAATATGCCAGCTTGGAAAATATTTACCCATATGCCACTAAAAAAGAAAAATTTTACAAGGGTTGACAATAAATAAGAAAAAAGTTGACTCAGAACGCCAGATAAGGGAGAAAAAGGCAAGATGTTAGGCAAAGGGGAGGAAAAGGCAAGAATAAGGTGAAAAATATACCAGCTGAGGAAATGTTTACCCATATACCACTAAAAAAGATAAACCATATAAGGGATGATAATAAATAAAGAGAATGGACTCAGAACGTCAGATAAAGGAAGAAAAAAGAGAAAAGGAAGGAAAAGGCAAGGATAAGGAGAAAAAATATCACAGCTTAGGAAACATCTATTACATTCTATTGAAAACGGGGAAAAAAAAAATCTTATAAGGGATGACAATGAATAAAAATTTAAATAAATCACTCAAAATGTCAGGTAAGGGAAAAGTAAGGTAAGACGTCAGGTAAAAGAAAAAAAAAAAACACAATTACGGCTTAATATTTATCAAGAAAGGAAACATTAACTCGCATGCAATTTAGAACGAAAAAAAAAAAAGAACTTGTAATGATAAAAATAGAGATAAGGAAAATGACGGAAGAAGAAAAGCAACATATCAAGTAAAAAGAAGGAAACAATAAGCAAAGAAGTGAAAAAAAAAAAACATATCAACTTAAGACACATTTACCCATATACTACTTTGGTCCATATTCAAAAACACTTTTCTGTATCACCACACGACTGTTTTCAAAGGCCACAGAGATGATTAGCTGAGTTGTGAAGAGTATTTCTCCAATTGATAATGTAGATATCTTGTTAACAAGTCACTAGAATTACAGAAACATCCTTAAAAACCCGTGTCACTTCAACTAGAGCCCTTTGAAAATAGTGAAGGTGCAGTGCGGAAGTTTTGAAGAATATAGGCATTCAGAAAAGAAAAAAAATAAAGATAACAATTGAGAAAAATTAACTCAAAGAAAGCCAGATAACAGATAAGATAAGAAAAGAAAAAAACAAGACGTTAAAAAAGAGAAGAAAAAAAAGGTGAAAATATAACAACAAGAAACAATTCGTCATACCACGGAGGAAAAAAAAAACTTATAGATGACAATAGAAAAAAAATCAAAATCTCTGGTAAGGAAAAGAAAAAGAAGAAAAGGCAAGACGTCAAGTAAAGGAAAGGTTAGAAAAGACAAGGAGGTGAAAAATATATCGACATAAGACTTTAAACGATACTAGAGAAACTAGAGAAACACGAACTTAAAACGCCAGATAAGGAAAAGAAAAGTAAGGGAAAGCAAGAAGTCAAGTAAAAGAAAGGATTCGAAAAGGCAAGGAGGTGAAAAATATATCGACATAAGACTTTAAACGATAAAACTTATAGATAATAGTAGAGGAAAATGAACTTAGAACGCCAGATAAGGAAGAGAAAACCAAGGAAAGAACAGCATGTCAAATAAAGGAAAGGAAAAAAAAAAGATTGAAAATATACACGGACAGAAAAAAAATAGATAACAGAGAAAAAATAACTTAAAACGCCAGATAAGGGAAAGAATAGCAAGGAAAAGCAATACGTCAGGTAAAAGGAAAGGAAAAAAGGTTAAAAACATACCAATATAAGACTTGAAACGAAAAAAATAATATAGATAATGTAGAGGAAAACGAGCTTACAAGTTACAACGCTAGATAAGGAAAAGAAAATGCAAAGGAGTCAAGTAAAGAGAAGAAAGAAAAAAAAGGTTAAAATATACTGACAAAGGAAGCATTTAGGGAAAGAAAGATACGGGTGATAGTAGAGAAAAAATAAAACTTTAAACGCCAGATAAGGAAAAGAAAAGCAAGGAAAAGGAAGAAAAAAAAAGGTTAAACATATACCAACAAAAGAAACATAAAGAAAAAACTAACATGAGGTTATAGTACTGGAAGAAAAAAAAAACCTAAAACGTCATATATGGAAAAGAAAAGCAAGGAAAAGCAAAACGTCAAATAAAGGGAAAGGAAGACAGGTTAGAAATACATCAACATTAGACATAAAACGAAAAGAACTTGTAGATAATACTAGAGAAAAATGGACTTACAACGCCAGGTAAGGAAAATAAAAGCAAGGAGAGAGCAAGATGTCAAGTAGAGGAAAAGGAAGAAAGGTGAAAATATACACGGACGAAAAAATATTATAGATAACAGAAAAAAAAACTAACTTAAAAACGCCCAAAAGGAAAACAAAACACGTCAAGCAACACGTCAAGTAAAGGGAAAGAAAGAAAGATGAAAAATATACACGAACCCAAAAAAATAACAAATAAAAAAAAAATAACTCAAAAACGCCAAATAAGGAAAAGAAAAACGAGGAAAAGCAACACGTCAAGTAAAAGGAAAGGGAAAAAAAGTTGAAAATACATCCAGACGAAAAAATAACAGACAATAGAGAAAATTAACTTAAAAACGTGACATAAGGAAAAGAAAAACAGGAAAAAGCAACACATCAATTAAAAGGGAAAGAAAAAAGGTGAAAAATATACACGGACGAAAAAAAAAAAAATAAGGTAACAAAAAATAACTTAAAATAAAGTAAGGGAGGAGGGCAATGGTAAAGGGACGCGCCTCACTACATACCAACAGGTCCCGGTACGCGCCAGCATGCCCGGCAGACCCACGGGGCTGGGCAGGGAGGGGCGGGGGCGTCACCACTGCCCAAGGTCACCAGCAGACAAAGGTGCCACCACGCCTGCCGCTTCCACAGGGGGTTCCCCGCACACACACACACACACACACACACACACACACAGCGCGCGCGCGCGGACCCTCCCTCTTCCCTGCGTCGTCCTCCTTCTCCTCCTCCTCCTCCTCCCTCAATTGTTTCAAAGGGCGCGTCCCTCCTTCCCTCCCTCCTCCTCTTCCCTGATTGAATTTAAAAAGATACACTAAACTGGCTGCCTGAACAGACTGGAATTAACTGACTAAACTGAATTGATTACCTTATCTACCGAAACTCAACTGATTAAACTATACTGACTGGCTCGACTGGCTTTGAATTAACTGACGAAGCTTGATCAAATGACTGATTTGTGTGACTGAACTGCCTGACTGATGGACCTTTCGACTGACTGATTCTCTCTCTCTCTCTCTCTCTCTCTCTCTCTCTCTCTCTCTCTCTCTCTCTCTAGGGGTTCATGGGCGCGCCAGAGGTGAGAGGGAGAGGTTGGAAACAAGTGGGAAGGAAAACACTCGAAAAAAAAAAAAAGAGTAAATGACAGACCCTAAAGATGGAGGAGGAGGAGGAGGAGGAGGAGAAAATTAAACAAAGAACAAAATTCAATAGAATGAGAAAATGACACATCAAAAGAAGAAGAAGAAGAAGAAGAAGAAGAAGAAGAGAGAGAGAGAGAGAGAGAGAGAGAGAGAGAGGAAGTTAGTCATTTCGCTCTTCTTGCTCTTCTTATAACAATCATCTATTAACGTCAAGGTCTTTTTCTTTTTGAACTTTACACTATCTTCCCGAGTCAAGGTGATGCGAGGGAGAGGTGGAGGGAAAACCCGATGCGATACACCACCACATGCATTACCAAGGCTGGAGTAACGTTATCCCTCCCCCAAGCACAATAATCTAGCCCTGAAGTACGATGATGCGCTTCCGGTACGGTGCAGAATTCAGCCACGTGCTTTTGTTGAAGTTAGGATGAAGAGAGACAGAGACAAGGCTATATTCTGAAACACTTCCGCGCCGCATCTCCAGTGTTCTGAAAAGACTCTACTTGAAATGACGCGGGTTTTCTAGGATGGTTTTACGGTTCTAGTGGCAGATTAAGAAGATTCATGTATTTTTAACATGAATAACATTTATGAAACCACGGCTAATCATCTCTAAGGCCTTTGAAGATTGTCGTGGTGAGAGAGTAAAGAGTTCTGGCTAAGTAGTGCCGTGATGTCATACTTAAACCACATACAGCGAACAGAGATAAAAATACCAACTTATAAGAGAGAGAGAGAGAGAGCATGATTACCTAAGCTATCTGGCACTGTCTTTTCCAAATTAACGCCACCTGTCGACTAACTTACACAACATGGCATCTCATTTTGATCACAGCACAAGTCTCGCTAAACTTAACAGGACAGGAGCGAGGAAGGTAAATGGCTTGGGAGTCTCAAAAACAACTTATTGGGGAAAAAATTAAATTGTACGAGATCTCTAAAACTTTCCCTGAACGTTTATATATATATTTCTTTTTCGATATGATTTGGAGACTGGATACGTCTTTTGGAGAATGAATGTTGGAGGAGGAGGAGGAGGAGGAGAAAAGAACAACAAAAATGAGAAAAAAAAAACAAGAACAAGAAGAAGGTTGGTTTTTAGAAAGTAATGCATGGCTGTTTCTCTCTCTCTCTCTCTCTCTCTCTCTCTCTCTCTCTCTCTCTCTCTCTCTCTCTCTCTCTCTCTCTCTCTCTCTCTCCTTCCGTCACTGCACAGTAGAAACGCTAATTAACACGTAACGTTCCAGGAGGAGCGAGGAGGGACAAAGAGAAGGAAGGAAAAGAAGGGAAGGAAGTGGTTAACAGTTAACAAAGACTATTTCCGCTTCTAACACATCATAACACCTTTCTATCTATTAATTCATCTATTTATTTGTTGATTTATATATCAAATTATTTAGCTTTTCATTTATTTATTATCTACTCATTTCATTTATTTTCATTCATTTTAGTTATTTACCTATTCATTTACTTATTTATTTTATTTACTCATTTATTTATTTATTTATGAGTTTATTTATTTATCTATTCATTTACCTATTTATTTTCATGCGTGCCAATGTTATGAAGGCGATGATGAGATACAGCATTAAATAACTTAAATATTCAACGTGCAAAAAATATCTATCTACATACTTATTTCTTTTCCTTTATTTATTTATCAATCCTATTTATTCATTCATTTATTTATTTATCTATACGTACCCACCAATGTTATGGAAGCGATACAGTGATAAGGTACATTAAATAACTAAAATATACCACACATGCTTGCCAATGCTATGAACCTCTACTGGTAAAAGCAGGCTGCCTCACTAGAGTATAGGACGGGTGGGGGGTGAGGCGAGAGGAAGGAAGCATTGAGTGTGTGGTGGATGGATGGACTGTGATTGAAGAGACGGTGTTGCAAAATAAGAGACAGACAAAAGGAAGGATAAAATGACAGTATAGAAAGACACAGAAATAAAGATAAACGTTAGTGGTAAAGAGAGGCAAAGAAAGGGAAGGATACAAAGACGAAAGATACGATAAGATTAATTGGAAAGAAAACGCAAGGTATAAGAGAGAGAGAGAGAGAGAGAGAGAGAGAGAGAGAGAGAGAGAGAGAGAGAGAGAGAGAGAGAGAGAGAGAGAGAGAGGATAAATGAAAGACAGACTAAAGCGGCAGGAAAAGGAAAGATAAAAATACGAGAGAGAAAGTCTAAAGAGAAAGAAACACAGAAAATAAAAGACGAAAGATTGAAGAACTAATGAGAGAGACATAGAAAGGTAACAAAAAAGAAAGATGAAAGAAAATAAAAAAAAAAAAAAAAAAGACAAATAAAGAGAAGATAGATGACTAAATGAACACGTGCGATGTAACTGAATACAGAGAAACAAACAATACGTAAATTATCACTAACCTAATTATACAGTACTACCGGTCAAGCTTCCGCCTCTTTACTCCTGTCGTGACGCGGGAATGTAGCGCACGATAACTTTCACAATAACCCAAGTTCCACGAAAAGAGAGAGGAACTGGCGTAAGATTCAAAGGACAAGCTGATACAGTTTTTCCTATTATCTACATGAAAAAAAAAACTGTCCTAGCACGTGGTTATGATTTAGGAAAATATTCAATGTGCTCTAGTTCTCGTCAGGTCATACAGGAATTCCCACACCTAGGTAGATGAATGAGTAGTGGTGAGAATAACATGGACGCCGGTGATCAATATTATTTTCTCAGTTACGCTGCTATGGGTGTGTTTGGTGACCGGCTGTGAAGTGATGCAATTGTCAGCGCTTCTAATCCTTGTTCTAATCTCTGTGCAAAGCGTCATGAAGTCTTGGCATGCTTCGTCAAATAGCTAATGATACTGATTCACTCATAGGATTGCTACATCCCCACTAGTGCTTTCAAGACATTCTATTTGAGGATGTATGAGTTTTTAAGTTTGTTTTGTAAGGTTCTAGATTAATAAGATTTCCATGCGATCAACTGAGGAAATGGTGTTGAGAACCCGTTCCATCTTCCATATACCCTTTGAAAATAGCAGTCATGAGTAGAGCGTTTCAGAATGCAGGCGAAAAATGCCGTGAGTCGCCAAACCCGCTATGGGACGCCAGCCAATGCAGGCACAACAAAGGCTGCAGTAATTTGCAGGTATAGAACAATCAGATAACAAGGAAGGACAAGCACAAGGACTCTCATGTCAATACATAAGGAATGTTAAGACATGCAACACACGTGATAATGGTTCCTTGGAGTGGCCTCACGTATATCACAATAGTTCAACGGTAAAGGAAGCAATGAATTAAACAAAATCACAATAATAAGCCGACATAACTCCAAGTTTCATGTACTTACATCATACACGCTCGTTTATCTCTCCCCCCCCCCTTCACTCTCTCTCTTGCGTAAGTGGTAATTCAAAGAAGCTACCCCGCCAATGGCCTTGGTTTGGAGTGGTGTCCCCTGCGCTGTGACGGGAGAACACATAAGACCTTTAAACACCCAAGTAAACAGTAACGCACATTAGAAACACGTGTCAACCTTTTTTTTTTTTCCTCACTCGCGATTCAGCTATTCAAATAGAAGTAGTATGCACATTGCACAGTCCTCTTCACTCTTAATCTTGCACAATGATACGTGAATCGAGGCAAAGAGGTCACTAATCCACGACAGTCTCTCTCTCTCTCTCTCTCTCTCTCTCTCTGAAGCAGGTCATGGAGTGACTACTATAATTGGTTTGTATTCTTCACACTCCTCTACTTATTTATTAAAACCAGTTAAAAGCAGAAAAGGAATGCGACAAACAAAACGTGGGTAGGCAGGGAGCAGGGAAGCATTGTTTGGTGGATCAGCTGGGTGTGTTTACATGCATCAGCTGACTGGCCGGTGGTGCGTGTGGTGGTGTTGATGATGTTTCACCCACAGCATCCCTACCACTGCAATCACCACCACATATTCCACTCCCGGGCCACGCCGTGCACATAGATAAGGTAATGTTGGTTACAGGAAAAACAATAACTTACTTATTTCCAATACAGACTTAATTTCTGGACAAAATGTGAAGCTTTCTTCCTCCAGGTCGTGAGCTGCACAAAGGTGTCAGTGGAATGGAAATAACTAGTCTATTAATTTGGCAAATCTTAACAATTGTGACTGCTGATGTATTCTATTGGTGCTAGCCTGGTGGGAAAGCGGGGTTGTAGGCTGGGGTATGGGGGACCAAATTCTATCAAATTTTGACATTCCTGAAAGTCTAAGCATGAAATGCTGTATTTTAGAAACTAGGGAACTTTGAAGCTTAACTAACATAATATAACTGGGCAGGCAAATCTTGGACCTTGAGGGCCTAAAGGTCATTAACCCAACCCCTAACAGTGCAACTTGAGGAAACACAGCCCTGCGAGTCCTTCCCACATTCATCATTGAGTAGTGCCTGACCTCGTCCCTCACTAATGCACTGATACCTGGAAGTGAAAAGCTTTTTGTCTTGTTGATATGTTATCACCATGAAGGTGTGATAATGAGTTCTGTAAAGCTGCAGATTACAAGCAGTGGCACAAGCTCCTAAGGGTGTGCGAGCAGCCTGTGCTTCCCACAACAAAGAAAAGTTGCAAGAGTTTTCAAATCTTACTTGCTAATAATTGGAATTTAAAGTAGAAATGGTGTGTCATGAGGTGCTGTGGTGTTGCTCTGAAGCCAAAGGGTGATCCCAATAATCATGTTGCTGGGTAGCCTCATGAACCAATAAGTCCCTATATAACCTTGAACTTGGTGTTATCAAAGCCAGCCATAATCCCAAGCTTCCTATAGCCCCTGAGGATGACTTGACTCAGAGACACAGCTGTACACACTGCAGGACAACACACACAAGAACACACGCCGGTCAGACTTATTGGAAACATGTGTATAAGGCAGAGAAAACAATAGTAATAAGCCTGTACATCATTCAAGAGATAGACATGCAAAGTGAATCTGTCACAGAAATACTCAGTGGTGCATATTGTTGTGTGTGTGTGTGTGTGTGTGTGTGTGTGTGTGTGTGTGTGTGTGTGTGTGTGTGTGTGTGGATCCTGTTAAAGGAATTTATGTTGTTACAAGTTTATCATATTGGATTAATTTTTCTACATTAATACTTCATTCAGTTCCATATTTCATGATTGATGAATTAGTTAATCAAAGATTAGACTAATACTTGGTACTCAGCAAACTGAAAAAAAACAAACTTTAATAAAAAACAAATCATGGTATAACCCTAAAATACTTAGTTAAAAATGAAAGAAAATAACAGATATAAATGATGGAAGGCAAAGTGTTTCAAGTGGCTTTGTTTTCCCAGAGGGTGACCTGCAAGTGGTGTAGTGGCAGCCACCCTTCCCGGTGCTGGCCACCCTCTCACTGAGCCAAGATGAAGTTCGCAGAGCACTTGGCGGCGCACATCACGCCAGAATGGAGGAAGCAGTATATCAGCTACGAGGAGATGAAGGTTTGCTGAATCAGTCCTGCTTGGTTACCTCATTCCCTGATATTTCAAGGCTCACATGAGTTCTGTAGTTACTTTTTTGACAATGTTAAAAATGGAGTGTTTTGGTGAGAGTAAGAGGCCATGGCAACAATGATAAATTACTTTAACCAGAATTAGCCTCATAAAATTTAGAGAAGTAGCACAGGATTGAGTAGAATAGTGATTAGTGAAGCACAGGCAGGGAGTGATGGGCTGCCCTGGAGACACTAACTGAGGCACTGTGCCACAGGCAATGTTGTACGCTGCTGTGGAGCAGGCGCCGTCCTCAGAGGTGACAGAGGAAGATATGATCACCAGGTACTACGCCAGGTTTGACGAGCAGTTCTTCCGGGTGTGTGACAAGGAACTGGCCAAGATCAACACCTTCTTCTCAGGTGAGTGGCGACATCACAGTTGCCTGGTCTCAGTATGTGTGTCCAGCTCAGTTTTTGATGAGTTGTGCTTTTTTTTACTGTCACAGATAAACATAATGTGTGATGTAGGAAGAGACATTGATTACCCCTACATTCTTATCAATATCAGCAACATTCAAGAGAGAGAAAAAGCAATGGTTATATGTAGAGATAAACTGTCTCTTCCTACCCTAACCAGACCCACCACACCACCTTTTTCTTGCAAAAATAAAGAAGCCAAGTTGGATGTTGGATGTAGGGATAAAGAGACATTGAATTCCTAACCTAACCAAACCCACCACCACCTTCTAGCAAAGACTCAGTAGAAAAGATAAGCCAGGATTGGATTTAGGAACAAACAAACCTTGGTTTCCTACCCTAACCAGACCAACCAGCACCTTTTAGCAAGATTCGTTAGAAAAAAAGAAGCCAGGGTTGGATCACCACCTTCCTCAACAGAGAAAGAGAAGTCTTGGATGTAGGAATAAACAGACATTGAATTCCTACCCTAACCAGACCCACCACCACCTTCCCTCTTACAGAAAAGATGGCTGAGGCTACAAGAAAGTACACAACCCTAAAGTCAGACCTACAGGCGTCCAAAGACCAGCACGGGGATGGCCTGCGCAACAGAAAGGGCTTCTCCTTCCTGCCCAAGCTGAACGTCCCTGCCAGGAAGATGCAGGACCTCAAGCTGGCTTTCTCAGAGTTCTACCTCAGCCTTATCCTCCTTCAGAACTATCAGAACCTTAATTTCACAGGCTTTAGGAAAATATTGAAGAAGCATGACAAGGTTGGTATTTGTGTCCTGTCTTTGATCTTGTCCTTACTGTGGTGTGGAGTGAGGCATGATGGGAGTGGAGGAATGGATTTGCTTCAGAATGTATTAGTAGACTGATGTGGAGTGAGGTGAGAGGAGAGTGGAGGAGTTGAGGGATAAGAGGTGTTTGGAAGGATCATGTGTGGTGGAATAAGAAAAAAAATTGTTATGATGTGGAATGTGGCATGAGGGGATTGGGAGATGAGGATTAAGAGTCATGTGATATAGGGTGAAATATAGAAACAAAATTTTTCTACTGGGCTGACTTATTTCCTTCTTATCCTGGCTACCCTGATTAAAGGAGCATGTCAGAGATTGATAGATAGATAGAGCTGACCTTTGGAGTAATGTTACTAATGTATGATGTGAAAATCTTCAAAAAACTTCTGCTTCCCTATGACTATCCATTGACTGCTTTTGGTACATCTTTCCTTTACTATTGATCAGTGAGACATGTTTACTTTTTCCACAGCCACCTCCAATATTTAAACTGGGTAGAAATTGCAAATCTCTTCTTTTAATTCCTATTTTCTTGTAAATGTTCAAAAGATTTCTTGCATTATTTCTGGTGGTGTTTATTTTGTGTCACAGTGAAAGCATAAAAGGAGAATGTCAGATATTGGTGAATGGACAGATATAAAGTAGACATTTACAAAAGACCTCAGTTTCCCCATGACTGAACGCATTGCTTCCCTGCAGCTAATGACGACCACTAATGGAGCCAAGTGGCGGGAGGACAACGTTGATTGCTCCACTTTCAACACCAACAAGGACATCGACAAACTCATTCAGGAGGTACACTTTTCTTTTATTCTTTTAATGTAAAAGGGCAATTCTAGCCAAGAGCAACATAAATCATTAAACAAAAAGGCCCACTTTGATGCCAATTCCCAAGCAGGTCTGAAAGAGTTAGCCTAAAGAATGGGATAAATGCCTTTAAATTTCCCTCTTAAGTGAGTTTAGATCATAGGAAGATGGAAATGCAGAGGCAGGCAGGGAGTTCCAGAGTTTACCAGAAATTAGTCTGCCCATGTAATGAATGACTCAACTGGCAGTGCATGTACAGCAGCTGCCAAAATTCTAGTGTGGTGTGAACTGTGGCTAATGAACAATATGAAGCCCGGTGTCTGATCATGTGTTAGTGTTGGTAAGGTTGGTATGCATGGCTTGATGTGATGCTCATATGCTGATCTGTTTCCCAGGTCATACAACATTCATTTCTTTTGCAGGGCTACCAACTGTTGTCACTAAAATCACCAAATGTGTGAACTTACATAATTTGTTGTCAGAATGTAGATGTTCTATTTTTAGAGGTAGTTTCAGGAGTTGCTGTACATTCCCAGCACTGGCATGTTGTGCCACAGAAATAATTCTTAACTTTTCCCTCTTGTTTACATCTGGAGTATAATAGATAATGTCTTTCTCTCATTTAAATCTATCATGGTGTGGTTCATTTTTGCTCTTTCTCCTATTCAGATCTGGAGTAGCATGATTGATTTTTACTTTTGTTGTTTACTCCTGAAGTAAGATAATAAATTTATATTGATCTCATTTACATAAGGAACAGAGTAATTAATTTTCCTCTTTTATTTATATTTTTCAGTTAATTCATCTATTCATCCATTTCATTATATTTTTAACTCTCATTCATATATGGAAGAGAGTAATAGCAGGAAACGCTTAACACAACAAGCCATCACTCTGTGCAGGTTGAGGGCACCTTCACCTCAGAGCTGGAGCAGGGCGACCGTCAGAGGGCCATGAAGAGGCTGCGTGTGCCGCCTCTAGGTGAGGCACAGAGCCCTTGGACCACATTCAAGGTTGGCCTCTTCTCAGGAGCCTTCATTGTGCTGGTGGTGTCTGTCATTCTCTCAGGTGAGGCTCAAGCAGGGTGTTTTAAAGTTTGTCTGTCCATTTGTATGTAAGGTGTTTGTGTGTGTGTGTGTGTGTGTGTGTGTGTGTGTGTAAGTAAAGTAAAGTAAATTTATTGCCATAATTTACATTTATAAACATGTGAATACATAACAAATATACAGCTTGGCACTGTCTGTCGAGTTATAACTCCTAGGACAGACAGATTTTAAGAACTAATTTAAACAAATTGTGGCAGGGTGAACAAACATAAGAAAACCTAGTTAATCAAGGTAGATCGTAAACTTGACAGGACATAAAATATAAGTAAGAATACAGCAGGAGCTCATCCATCATAACATAAATTGCAGTGAAAACATTATCTTCCCAAATTCATGAAATAATATATGGTGTATCTAGTTTTGCATATGTAACAGATAACTTTTTATTTCCTTTTTAAATCTAATTAAATTACATCCTCTGAGCAGGACTTTTATATCCTGGGGAGACTATTGAATATTTCTGTACCAAAAGAAATAACACTATTTTTGAATAGTTTAGTTCTGAATACAGGTAAGCATAAATCTACATTATTACTCCTAGTGTTACAGGGATGCTCTCTAAGTTTAAACACTGAATTAGGACCAATTGTTTTAAAAATCAATAATAATGTGAAGTATTTGTGTATAGAAGATACTTTAAGAATTTTTCTAGATTGGTATATTTCATCTGTTGAATCAAATTTCTTTTTATGGAAAATACATCGGAAGAATTTATTTTGTGAAATGGTCAATTTATTCAAGAATGAAGGCCAAGTACTCGCCCATAACGAGACACAATATGTAATATGTGGATAAAAAAGAGTATAATATACACTCATTTTAGCTTCCTCAGTTAAATTATGGCGAATTCTATACAAAATTCCAATTATTTTTGAGAGCTTCAAGCAAATGTTATTAATATGCATTTTCCAATTTAAATTTTCATCAACAGTAACACCTAGAAATTTGGTAGTGTGGACTTGGGTTAACTTTTCACCATTTAACAATACAGTAGGAAAGACATGCTTTATGGATCTATTTTGAAAGAATATGTAATTTGTTTCACTAATATTAAGTTTTAAGTTATTTGATTTAATCCAAAGATCGATATTATTTAATTCACTAGCTACAGTTTCATGTAATCTATCAATATTTACATCTTTCATTAATAAGGTAGTGTCATCAGCATAGATAGTAAATTCAATTTTAAAACTAGAATTAATAATATCATTTATGTATATTAGAAAAAGTATGGGCCTTAAAATAGATCCTTGTGGTACACCTTTACTTATTTGTTTGATTGCCGAATATTGTTTGTTACAGTACACACTTTGTCTTCTTTTATACAAGTAGTTCTGAAATAGTCTGTGTGTAACTCCTCTGATTCCTATGTGATTTAATTTGTAGAGCAATATAGTGTGGTCAATGGTATCAAACGCCTTGGATAAGTCAATAAAAATGCCAATAACAAAAAAGTTTCTCCTCCAAGCATTTATAAGCATTGCTTATGAATTGTAAAACAGCCGTTTCAGTTGAATGCTTACTCCTAAACCCGTGTTGATGGTTAACTAAAAGATTGTTATCCTCAAGATATGACATTAATCGATTACATATTATTTTTTCATATATTTTACTAAAAGCTGGGAGGATAGAAATTGGTCGGTAATTGTTTATATCCATTTTGTCACCTGATTTAAATACTGGCACAACCTTAGCTTGTTTTAACTGATCTGGAAAATATCCTGTGGTTAGAGAAAGATTAATTGTGTGAGCCAAGGGAATGTTTATTAAATCACTTGAGGCGTTTAGTAATGTTGGAGGTATATCATCATAACCTGGAGAATTAGTTTTAAAAGATTTAAAATACGTTTGACTTCATCTTTATCAGTGGGCAGCATGTACATTGAAAATTCTGGAGCATTTGTGAGATAATTCCTGTAATTAAAATTTGCAGTATCAGTATCACTGTTGTGTTTCAAGAAATGTTCATTGAATGCACTCGGAACGTCCATACAAGGAGGAGTTAAGTCAATAGTACTCTTATCGACAAAATTTGTTTTTCCTAGTAGTGAGTTAAGTATTTTCCACTGTCTTTTGGGATCGCCCTGACTATTACTTAAATGCTGTTTATAATATAGATTTTTTGCTGTTCGTAATGCTGATGTTAATTTATTTCGATATTTTTTATATTTTTCTCGATAGGTAAGGGGCCATTTTCTAGCAAGTCGTTCTAGTCTATTTTTTTCTTTTATGCTGACCTTTAGAGCTGGCGTTATATGGGGACTGATATCTTTCTTAAAATTTTGTTTTGCGTCTTTAATGGGAAAATGTTTCTCGAATAATTTAAGGTAAGTGGTATAAAAGATATTAAATGATTCTTTGGGACATGTTGAATTAATTACATCATTCCAGTTTTCTAAAGCAAGATCGTTAGTAAATTCACGAAGAGATATGGAAGTTATAAATCTTTTCCTAATGGTTTTCGGTTTTTGTCTAATGTCATCCATTCTAAATTGTGAAAGTATGGGAAAATGATCAGTTATATCCGTGTCAATAATATAATTACCAATATTTCTATCTAACTGAGTGGTCCAAATATGATCAATTAAAGATGCAGATGTACTGGTAACTCTGGTTGGCCTTGTGATGATAGGGAACAATGAAAAAGAAAACATTAAATTTATAAATTCATCAACATTATCATTTCGGTTCAATAAATTGATATTGAAGTCTATTTTTATCCATATCATTATTGTATTTATCATCTTCAGTAAGTAATGGATCAAATTAAATTCAAGAAATCGTAATGTGAATCTACGTTATTAGAAAGTACAGTATAATTCCTCAACACATCATCATTTACCGTAGCAAAAGGCAATTCACACCATAAACTTTGGTTAGAGATCATCATAATCAGTAATTGCAATCACAATGACAATGACAATCACCTTATGAGAAGGAATCAGGTATTTACTTCCTGCGACTGTGTGTGTGTGTGTGTGTGTGTGTGTGTGTGTGTGTGTGTGTGTGTGTGTGTGTGTGTGTGTGTGTGTAATTGTATTTACCTAATTGTAACATACGGGAAAGGAGCTATGCTCGTACTGTCCCGTCTCCATATCTACTAATGTCCAGCTTTTTCTTAAAATCATGAATATTCCTTGCGTTGACCACTTCCACGTCTAAACTATTCCATGCTTCCACCCTTCTATGAGGAAGCTATATTTTTCACATCTCTCCTATAAGTGGCCATTTTAGTTTTTCCCATGCCCTCTCGACATTCTTTCATTCCACATACACAGATCTTCCCTATCCATTTTTTCCATGCCAATCATCACTCTGTATATTGCTATCAGGTCTCCCCTTTCTCTTCTGTTTTCCAGGGTCGGAAGTTGCATTCTGTTCAGTCTGTCTTCATAAGTCAAATCTCTTAAGTCAGGCACCATTTTGTTGCAGCCCTCTGTACTTTCTCTAGTTTCCTTATGTGTTTCTTTAAGTTCGGAGCCCACTGTATTGTTGCATATTCAAGCCTTGGTCTTATCATTGCAGTAATTATTTTCTTCATCATTTCTTCATCTAAATATCTGAACGCCACTCTTATGTTCCTCAATAAGTTCAATACTTCTCCAATTATTTTGTTTATATGTCTCTCTGGCGATAGGTCATTGGTAATTGTCACCCCAAGGTCTTTTTCTTCATGACTGGTTTTATGTCTTCATTTCCTATCTTGTACATACTCCTGATTCTTCTTTCACTCTTGCCAAACTCTAATTTCTTGCATTTTGTCGTGTTGAACTCCATTTGCCATGTACAGCTCCATTTCCATATTCTGTCCAAGTCTTCCTGGAGTAGTTCGCAATCTTTGTCACATCTCACTTTTCTTAACAATTTTGCATCGTCTGCAAATAGGCTCACATAACTGGACACCCCATCCACCATGTCATTTATGTAGACCGCAAACATTACTGGTGCCAACACTGATCCCTGTGGGACTCCACTCTCCACCAAGCCCCATTCTGATGGTCTGTCCTTAATTATTGTTCTCATTTCTCTTCCTACCAAAAAGTCTTGTGTGTGTGTGTGTGTGTGTGTGTGTGTGTGTGTGTGTCTAAGGAGATGATTTATTGCTCCTTATCCACCCATCTCTCTGTTTTCATTTACTGATTTCTTTTTTTCATTCACTTATTTTTTTTTTTTCATTCACCCATTTCTTTGTTTTCATTCACTAATTGCCCAGTTTTTATCCATATATTACTCTATTTTCATCCACACATTGCTCCATCCCTCTCATCCACAGGCATCTTCCACGGGAACAATCACAATGTGGATGTGGTGCTGAGGCTTTTCAGAGGACCACTCCTCATCATCCTTTTCCTCTTCCTCATCGGCATCAACATCTATGGGTGGAGATCATCTGGGGTGAATCACGTCCTCATCTTCGAGATTGACCCAAGGAACCATCTCACTGAGCAGCACCTCATTGAGATTGCCGCCATCTTCGGTGAGTTCAGGGACTAGATTGTGATGTGAAGCAATGTTTAGGATTATTATAGTTTTCCAACCCATCTTGCTTGATTTCTATTAAGGTGATGTGAGAAAATAGTTGTGATTTCTATTGAATGCATTTACCTATTTGTATATTACAGGGTGTGAGCAGGGCTCTTAGTGACCTGTCTCCATATCTACTTTTATCCAACTTGTCCTTAAATGTATGCACATTTTCTGTTATTACAATCTCTTCACTCAAGCAGTTCCAGATGTCCACCATTCTATGTGGAAAACTAAACTTTTAATGTTCTTCAAACATTGACTTCATGATCTTCAAGTGTCCCCTTGTCCATCTAACTCCATCTTCTGTCAGTGATGCCAGTGGTGTTCTCTACCTACCTTTTCCATACCATTTATTATCTTATACATCATTATTATATCTCCTCTCCCCTGTCTATCTTTCAAACTTGGTAGTCCGATCTTTGTCAGTCTTTCTTCATACGTAAGGTCCTTCATCTGTGGCACCATCTTTGTAGCTGTCCTTTTGATTCTTTCTAGTTTCTTGATATCCTTTTGCATATATGAAGACCACACCACTGTTGCATATTCAAGTCTGGGTCTTATCTAAGTGGTTATGATTTTTTCATCATACTCTTATACATGTAATTACTCACCACCCTGATCATAGTGTAGATGTTCAGTCAAGTGTATGATGTAAGCCATGTCTTACAGGAGTGATTTGGGCCTTGAGTGTGCTGGGGTTCCTGTACGCCAGTGCACTGTCCATCCCGTCCTATACGGTGCCCCTTGCCTTGCTCTGCTTTATGCTACTCTTCTTAGTCAACCCCACCAGGACCTTCCACCACGAGGCACGCTTCTGGCTCCTCAAGAAGTTGGTGAGTTGTGTTTGTCACCACCATTGTCACCACTGCTGCCATTAGTACAATGGGGAGGGAAGTGGGTATGGAAGAGGACAGGAGCTAAAGGCAGGACTCACCCTCCATTAAAACACACTCAGAGAGATTGTGAAATTTGTCTGAGTATTTTCTTTTTACTTATAATATCAGTCTGAGATTCACACAATAAGAAGATAGACACTATCATTTATTATTCTGGGAATTAAATACTGAAGAGGAAGTTTCTAGTACATATGTCCTATTTTTTTTAATTGCCTTCTTCAGTGCACAGGCAATACAGTGGCAGTGTGTACTGTCTCTTGTACTGCCACTGATAGGAAACATTATCAAACAGAATTCATTTGAGCCAAGCTTCTTTTGATGACTTATTTATAGCGTTCTTTTGTAAGATCAGTATGACTGGCCAGGGAGGAGTCAAAAAGTCAATAGTACCACACATGAGCCACTTATATAACACTGGTGACTCTGGTGCAGCGAGGTTTCAAGATATTTAATCTCATCCTTTGGCTGACTCTCTTGGGATTGTTCAGGGGCTGGCATTGCAGTGGACATTTTTATTCAATCATTTTCATTACTCTTGGCCAGTTTTCTTTCTTGTATAAAGAAAATAAAAAAATAAAAATAACACGCACTGACAACCTCACTCCTCTGCCTTCAGGGTCGTGTGGTTTGTGCTCCTTTCGTGTTTGTGCAGTTTGCTGATTTCTGGCTGGGCGACCAACTCAACACTCTGGTGCAGGTGCTGAAGGACTTTGAGTATTCGCTGTGCTTCTATATGCAAGGCATCAACTGGTACATGGACGAGAAAGGTGAGGCTGCGGGAGACACTTGGGTGTTACCTTTCTATATTCTGCCTGAACTTGAAAGCTCCACATCCCATTCTTTTGGCTAACTTTCTCAGACTTGCTCAGGGACTGGCATCTAAGTGGGCCTTTTTGTTTAATAATTTTTGTTGCCCTTGGCCAGATTTCCCCTCTTACATAAAAAAAATAAGAAAGAAATATGAATGATAATAATAATAATAATAACAATAATAATATATGATGCCACTATGCAGCTGTAGGAAGATGAACTATGACCTTTTGACATTCCTACAGTTGAAGACCACGTGTGCATTGACAAGACAGAGGTGGTGAGGAACATTGTGGCATGTCTGCGGCGTGGTGGAGGTTTGCACAATGTCTGAGACGTTACCGAGACACCAAAGAAATGTTTCCACACTTGGTGAACGCCTTCAAGTACGCCACAACCTTCTTCGTGGTGACCTTCTCCTGCCTCACTCATGTGTACGAAGGTGAATCAGGCTGACAATGTACTATGTATTTTCATCCTAAAGTTTGAGTTGATTTCTTCCATAACATACTAGTAATGTATGTCTCAGAACAGAAATGAATTTTTTCATACTCTCTCTTATTTTTGGAGAGTGTATAGCCCTGTCCTGAGCTTTCAAATGATAACTAAAAACTACTTATAACACTCACAAGAAGGCCACATTTTTTACATTCACATTAGATCAGGTCATTATCTCTTCCCAGAATCCTTCTGACTAAATGCCTCACAAACCTGACACCAAGACAGTCTAACCACTGCCTCACATCCCACCACTCTTCCTTTCCTCAGCCAGAATGAACACACAGACACCCTGATACACACACCGGACACACAACTAAGCAGCCTGACTCCCTGACTCTCTCCCTACAGGCCAGTATGACAGCAAGAACAGCAATCCCTTCTTCTACATGTTGGTGGTGTCCAGGCTGTTCAGTTCATGCTTCGTGTTCTGGTGGGACATGGTGATGGATTGGGGCATGTTTGACAAGAACAGTGGAGAGTACAAGTTCCTGAGGGAGGAGCTCGTCTATTCCTCCCCTGTGAGTGGTGGCAGAGACAGTCTTTATGTGCGATGTAGAGTAAAGGCATATATAAGGATAAGGAATGGGATTATAGAGGTTTAAGGGATTAGAGAAATGAGAATAGGAAACAGAAATCAAAAGTAGTATATGGTAATGGAAAGGTTAGAGCAATGAGGATGTGTTGACTGGTGTAATGGGTGGACAGGGATGCACAAGGTGGTGTGGCCATTTATGAGGACAAAGAGTTCATAGTTTGCACAGGAAGTGTATGCAAGCAAAATTGGTGTTATCAGGAGAGGAAGGGCAGTTGATACACCTCATCATTCAGAAGACCACAAATTCTCCTTCTGTTGCAGTACTATTACTACTTTGGCATCGTGGAGGATTTCATTCTCCGCTTCATCTGGACCTGCTCCCTCACCCTCACAGAGCTCAAGCTTGCAAAGGGAGAGATCCTCGTCTCCGTCCTGGCCCTTCTGGAAGTGTTCAGGTGAGTGGTGGTGGCCAGACGTCTTTTCTTTTTCCTTTTTATCTAGCTTCAAGACATTTATCCCATTCTTTTGTCTAACTCTCTCAAATGTGCTTAGGGACTGGAATCTAATTGCCCTTTTTTGTTTAGGTAATTGTTGTTTCCCTTGGCCAGATTTCCACTCTTACATAATAAAACATCTTCCTTCTTCACCTCATCCACTCACTCCCAACAGGCGGTTCATCTGGAATTTCTTCCGTCTGGAGAACGAACACATCAACAACTGTGGTAAATTCAGAGCTGTGAGGGACATCTCCATCATACCCATGGATGCCTCAGACCAGGCACAGGTGAGTGTTTCTTCTTTCTCCTCCTCCTCCTCCTCCTCCTCCTCCTCCTCCTCCTCCTCCTCCTTCAGGTATCACTTGTGCACCTCTTTCAAATCATTATTCTTTTCTCCTGATAATCAGTGTCCATTTTTTTAAACCATCCTTCTTGCCTTTCAATTAAGTGTTCCTTTCTTCTCTACCTCTAAGTATCATTGTTCCCTTTTTTTATTATCTTTTTTCTCTAATTCCCAGTGCCACTTTAAAACCAATGTTCTTATCCTCCAATTAATAGCGTTCCTTTTCAAATAATTCTTATTCTTTAATATCAGTGCCACTTTTTAAGGCATTCCCTATATTCCCTTCACTGTCCTGTTCACCTGATGGGGTCCTTAAGCTGCAGCAGGAGTGTCTTCACCTTTAGTGTCAAAATGCAGGTCTTGGTCAGAGAGAAAGGAAGGAATGCTTGTACTGGAAGCATAATGGCATTTATACTATTACTGATTCTGTCCAAGTTTCCCTTCCACTTTTTTCCATTTATTCTTTATTTTCCATTTCCTCTCTGCCTGTTTTGATTCTCTCTCTCTCTCTCTCTCTCTCTCTCTCTCTCTCTCTCTCTCTCTCTCTCTCTCTCTCTCTCTCTCTCTAACATTTCACCATTTCTTTAAAAAATTCTGATTATCTTAGATTTATTGATGCAGCATTTCTTATTCACATTTGCCTGCGTTGTGTCTGTGTCTCACCATTAATCCATCCCACAACTGCCCCACAGATTGTCAAGATGATGGATGAAGTTGATGGTGTCGTGAACCGCAAGAAGAAGAAGGCTGGTGGGAAGCAACGTAAGGGAATTGAATCTAAACCTCTTCTTCTGGATGGTGGTGGCGGTGGAGGTACTGGTGGCGGTGCAGGGGGTACTGGTGGTGGTGGTGTGGGAGAGAGTGTGGACGAAGAGGCCAACTATCTCACGGTGACCTCAGTGGAGCTCCGTAACTGGTTCAGAGGCATCACAGGGAGTCTGAGAAACACACAGACTGCCAACACCTGATCCCCTGGCCACGCTTTGTCATTCCCTGTGTCACAGTGGTGTGTTCTTGGCCAGTAATAAGGGGCAAGCCAGCAGATCAGTGAATATAAAAACTGTCTGCTGCTTTTTTTTACTAAAGGCAAAAATTGAGAGACAATATAATGAAAGTGAGCATTATAGGCATCTTTGTGACACTCTCTCCTCACTGGCTTTGTGTACCTGCTTGAAACACCTGGAAGCTTGAGAAAACAGGATACTGTACTGAGTATTCACTGTAATGTCTTGCTGGTCCTCAGGGAAAGGTCCTTGAAGTCTGGTAGTGTTTGCTTATTGAGTGGCCTTCTCATACTCATAATTACTTGATCAATTTTTATATATGAAGATAAAGTGTAAGTGATTGATGTCTACTCTATTCTAAAGTCATAATAGCATTGTGTTGCAACCAGACCAAAGTACCTCTCTACTGCTGCTGTCCAAGCTGGTATCTGTGTGGTACCCACAAGCACTTGTTAAGCCTTCAGGTTTAGGAAGGAACTGTGTTGAATGGACCAACTGTCTGTATTTGTATGTACATAATGATTCTGTGCAATCCTTGGGATGCGTATGTGACATTCACCTCACACATCAACACTAACACAGCAAACAGTCCTCACACACACTTGTCATTCACACACCAGTGTACTTCAAGATTACTTCAAAAGTTATGCCAGCCAGACACACCTGTCATGTATCTACCACTGACGCCTGCCACTCACACCCGCCACACACAGGTACAACACAGGACACACAACAGCCACCCAGAGGGAACACCCACGACATGCTGCTGCCTGTGTTGAGGGACAACACTGCAGTACTGAGGCTGCTAGTACCAGCCTCACAACTCTGATGGGTGTACCATAGTCAACCACACACACTTAAGACTAGTCAGTATGTTTTGAGGATGTGTGTGTTTGTGTGTGTGTTTGTGTGTTCGTGTGTGTGTGTGTGTAGTATTTGTGCAATACTAAAATATGGATTGCTAATGTGAGTTTTTCCTTTCACAACACTGCATATTTGAGGTGACAAAGATGCAAACAAATTTTGTCTCGTGAGGTAAGTCTTGCTAACTTTTGAATAAATCATACGTGTGAGGTGAGCATCTTGCATTGCGTGGATGTGCCTTGGCATCATGAGTGACATGGTGATGAGCCCGCCTTGACAGGGAATTATGAGACATGCATATCACTACACATGTACTAATACAGGAACACACAGGGCAATACAGATGGAAGCAATACTAGAAAATAGGGGCACGTATGAAGCAAATGTAAGTAACTAGTCATGAAAACTGTTGATTATTATAAGGCAGTTTTTATCAAACCTGAGCCGTCCAGTGTGTGCATGTGTGTGTGTGTGTCAGACATGTATTCTCTTAGCAACATAAGGGCCGTGTTGCCATATGCTTTAGTGTCTCATTTCAAATATCTTAACCAGGCTGCAGTGAGAGTTGACGGGGCCTTCCAAGGGTGTCTTCATAATTCCGATGACAGTTTGAGTAAGATTCTGGATCATTGGGGGAACAAGCACCCATGAGAACACACCTGAGCACCTCAGTGGCCTTTAAAATTACTCCTTTTGAGATTAAAGCATTTTAATATATGGCTCGACATGACCTGCATGCAACACACACCTGCATCATCTGGTGGCTGTGTCCTATCCCTCTCCCTCTCCTTCCACATCCTGCTGGTCATCCCATTCCTCCCTACAGTGTTCTCACCACTATCCCTTCTACTCTTTTCAATTTGTTCTTGCTCTCTCCTTCATGCCAGCCTGTTGTCATAACCTGATCCCCTACCATCCTTGCCCCTCATGTCTTACACTCACCCACTCACCTTCCTCTCCCTCCCCCCGACATACACATACACACACACACACACACACACACACACACAGCACGTGGTAATGCAAAGAATGAAGCACTGCACACAGCACTCAGCATGTTCCTTGAGATGAGATGCAGCCATGCACGAAAAGCACTCACTGAACCAAACACTCGTCTTGCATGCACCTAACAAGACCAATATAGCCGACAGCCACAAGTCTACAGGTCAGGATAATTTGAATATATCGCAGAAGCAGTTTACCAGTGCTTAGATATCACATATATAGAAATCAACAAGTATTCCATTATTTAGAAGCATGTAGTACCTTGGTCACTGCTGCTATAATACACAAGCTGCTGAGAAGGGTAGATCCGCTTGCTGCAGAACACATTTACCTTATAAATAACGTAGGCATTATTAAACTATTACTGCTTAGTGAAGACAGTACAACGTAAGATACTTCCCCTTACGTTTAGAGTAAAAATGAAAAAAAAAAGTAGTTTAACGATCACCTAGGCTTTTGACATTTGGCTGCATACGGACTGGCCGTGGCGATGACACGCTTAGCAGCACACGCTGCATAATCCCTTAGGTAACAGTCAGTATAGGCCATACTGAAAAAAAAAAAAAAACAGCCTTTCCATAGCCAGTGTTGTCCTTAGTAACTATTCTCTAGTCACAATACACAAATAACGCTTTTTTTTTTTTTTGCATCCATTTCGCTTCATGGCAGATGGCGGAGGAGGCGGCGGCATTGGAACCACTCTCCCGTACCCGCTGAAGGAGGATGAAGGGAGTCCCGCGGAGACACAGCACGCCAGATAGACGCAACACCTGAAGCCGGGCGGGAGCCACACACGCCACCACGAGACCTGTCTACTGTCTGGCTGCCCGCATGTAGACGTAGACTTGCTGTGGCTAGCCAATTCGAATTTTGAAACGTTTTGCTCTCACCACTATTTTCAAAGGCCACAGAGATGATTCACCGGGGTTTTTAAGAGTGTTTCTCCTGTTGATGCTGTAAAAATCTTGTTAATCTATCACTAGAACCGTAAAAACACCCTTAAAAACCCGTGTTACTTCAACTAGAGGCTCTTCATTGTTGGGAGGTATGGCGCGGAAGCGTTTCATAATATGGCACACTGTATGGTGGTTGCACCTCGGTACTTCTGGCAGAATATCGCTGCTTATCACTGACACACACACACACACACACACACACACACACACACACACACACACACATAGCTGTCCTCTTGGCTATGTCTACAGAACTGTCCCCAAAAAGAATTGGTGCCTTATCTTCACAACCCTTATCAATGAAAGTTGCCGGGGTATTCAAAAGTACGTGTTTTGATGAGTCTCGAGGATTCTGATCCACTGGTGAGGGAAAAAAGAAGACGCCAACTTGACTCATCTATGATGTTTGCAATGCAGTCGTGATGGGAGGAGGCAGCGTTAAAGCCAGCAAGATGCAATCAGAGAACACAAAAAGAAAACGAGCTCTACAGTAAGACATGAAGCAAAACCAAAGGAATCCTTACTTGGCGATACAGAGACTAAAGCTCTCCATCCACATCCACATCCACATCTCAACCATCTGTAGAGGACTCAGGATCCACGTGCATATGCATCCCGGGAGGGAGAGCATCACATTACTATCGTCACTCCTAGAATTAATATAAGCTGCCAAACCAAATATCCTTTCGTGAGACGAGAGGGCGCTGCTGCCCTCACGAACAGCGGTAGTAGTTACATTTCATTTCACCGCCAATAGCGGGACGTGTGACCCGGCCTGAAAATATATGCGGTGGCGATGACCGAACCACACCTCCATGCACTACCACGGGTGGGATGCCAACACTGCCATGTGGCGAAGCAGGTAAGGATGGCCTTCGGAGTACAAGCGTGCATTGTTTTCTTTAGTACGTGAGTGCGATTTAAGTAATGTATAGATCCATATTTATATGTAATGTATAGGGAATGACTGCAGAGAGAGAGAGAGAGAGAGAGAGAGATAATACTCATAATTGTAAAGCGCTGGAGGACAAGGGTTACATCTGTGCCCTGCTTGGGAGGTGTAGCGTGTTTCCCTTCATGAAAAACACGCCGTAGTCGTGCGCTGAGTCACGGTCACAGCAGTTCAACAATTCACAGGAGCAACGTATGATTCAATGTTAGGAAAGTTGTTTTATACTGAAAAAAGTTAAAAGATATTCATTCTTCTTTAACCTTTTCGAAGAGCCACCTTCTTCAGGGAGAAACTTGCGTTCAACTCATAATTCAACACTTAGAAAGTATTACAAATGTTATACCGTGAAAATACAAGTGAAGGAGAAGCATCTTAATTCCCCAGCTTTTCAAAACAATAATTTCTTCTGAGAGGAATTTGTGTTCAACTCACAATTCAGCACATAATGAAGTAGATAATTATAATTTGATACTGAGAACACACGAGTGAAGAAACGCAATTGTTTTTCCAATAACATCTTCAGAGAAAAATTTGTTGCGTGCGTATCAGTAGATACCGAGGTAGGAGTAATTAGAATTTCACACACAATATATGCAGTGGAGGAGAATCATATCGTTTCTTTAATCTTAAACACACACACACCCGGTAGTTCAGTGGTTAGAGCGCTGGCTTCACAAGCCAGCGCCAGCCGGGTGGAGATATTTGGGTGTGTCTCCTTTCACGTGTAGCCCCTGTTCACCTAGCAGTGAGTAGGTACGGGATGTAAATCGAGGAATTGTGACCTTGTTGTCCCGGTGTGTGGTGTGTGCCTGGTCTCAGACCTATCCGAAGATCGGAAATAATGAGCTCTGAGCTCGTTCCGTAGTGTAACGTCTAGCTGTCTCGTCAGAGACTCCAGCAGATCAAACAATGAAACACACACACACACACACACACACACACACACACACACACACACACACACACACATCGGAGAAAAAGGAATGTGCTTAACTTTCAATTTAACACAAAGAAAATAATCCAACGCTCATCGTGAGGAAACATGAGTGTGGAAACATGTAATGTATCCCCTAACCACTCACAAATCTTCTTCAGGAGATAAGAAACATGCTAACTTCAATATCTAGCTAACAATTATATCATACTGAGAAAACGCGAATGAAACATACTATTACTCCTAACTCAAGGTGCGGAGAGCCACGACAAGCCATCATGCAGTAATTAACCTTCCACTATGAACCGTGCGTGACTACAAGGCCTATACAAAAATACACTGCCCTCTCACCACGATTACGTTTTCCTGTGTGTGTGTGTGTGTGTGTGTATTTTACCGTGCAGCTGCTCTGTGATGACTACATTGATGGTTTGTGTGTATATTAGACATAAGCGTCTCTGTTCCTTATTTATTTGTATAACCGTATCTCCTTAATGCTCGGATCGACTATATGTACCACACTGGGTGCTTCGTAAGCCTGTATATGAACCTGTGGCCAAATGTTGATGAGGGAGAGGAAGAATAAAGGTGTTTTCAACCATTATTTTAGAGCTTTTACTGACGCCTTGACACACACACACACACACACACACACACACACACACACACACACAGAGAGAGAGAGAGAGAGAGAGAGAGAGAGAGTAGTAGTAGTAGTAGTAGTAGTAGTAGTAGTAGTAGTAGTAGTAGTAGTAGTAGTAGTAGTAGTAGTAGAACAATTACTATCATCACAATTATTTCATTCTCATTCATCATAGTTATTTTATTCTCATTCTCCTCGTCATCACCACCTTCTCCTCCTCCCTCTCCTCTTCCTACTCCTCCTCCTCCTCATCATCATCATCATCATCATCACTTCTTTCTTAGAGAGAGAGAGAGAGAGAGAGAGAGAGAGAGAGAGAGAGAGAGAGAGAGAGAGAGAGAGAGAGAGAGAGAGAGAGGAGAAGGGGGGAGCACCATTCGCTTCTGTCGCCCACACGTTTGACCAGTACTATAAAACAGGCCCCACGACACACAGTACCCTCTGCAACCTAATCCCGCGGGTGACTGGAAGTGAGAGGGTGTGGTGATCATTGAGCTGCACCTGAATACGATCCGACAAGCTGGTAGGTGAAGTGAAGTGAGATAAGGTCAGATTAGGTGAGGATAAATAAGGTAAAGTTAGGTTATGTAAGATTAGGTAATGTTAGATTAAGAAAAAAATAGGTTATGTTAGATTAGGTTAGGTTGGATGATTAGGTAAAAAATTAGGTTAAGTTAGGTTACATTATGTTTAGTTAGGTTAGGCAATGTTAGATTAGCTAAAAAATTAGGTTAAGTTAGGTTACATTATGTTTAGTTAGGTTAGGCAATGTTAGATTAGGTAAAAAATTAGGTTAGGCTAGGTAATGCTAGATTTGTTATGAAATTAAGTTAATTTAGATTAAATTATATCAGGTTGTGGTTTATTAAGATATGTTATGTTAGGTTACGTAAAATTAGGTTAGGTTAAACTAGATTAGGTTAGATCAGGTTACATTAGATTAAGTTACGTAAAGTTAGATCAATTTCAGTTAGGTTATATATTCTTCTGTATGTACATCCAGTATAAAAATCTCTATCTATATGTCTGCTTTTCCTTAATTCTAATTGTATGTGTGAATGTATTGTACTGACAACTAAGTGGACCTTCTTGTTTTATGTTGTCCTTGGCCAGTTTTCCTCTCTTCCATAAAAAAAAAATCTTTCCTTTAGTCTAAGTTGGAAACAATCACGTTCCATAAGTCTGCGGCCACAATCAGAGACGTTTAATTAAATTTAAAGACAAATCAAGTAAGACGCGTTTCATGAAATCCAAGGAGAATGTTTGCCACGCTTCAGAAACTCTAAGGTGAATGGATATCAAGTTTCATTAACTCTGGGCAGTATTTATCTTATATATATATATATATATATATATATATATATATATATATATATATATATATATATATATTTATCATATAAGAGGAGAATATGGCAAAGAACAACAAAAACGACTAAACAAAAAGGTTCGCTTAGTTGCCAGTCCTCAACCAGGTCTGTCCTGCTGTTTTCCTTCCTCTCTCTCTCTTTCCTCCTTTTACGTTCCCTTATTTCATCTGTTTATCTATTTTCATATGTTAGAAAAGCTGTGGCTATAGATATCAAAACTTTACAATTACTAATATCTCTCTCTCTCTCTCTGAAATATTTATGAATCTGCACCATGTCTAAATGAAACACACTTACCTATATTTCTGCATTCTTCATCAACCAGTCTTTCAAGGTTGTGGTCAATGGGACATCTATCGCACCATCTATTCCTTACAGCATCATATTTGTACAGACACATGAAGGTCGCACGGCTGACAATTGCTACCCATCGCCCTTCCCTCCTGCCCTTTCACAGACACACCGTCAAGGACCTCCACCTCACCCATACCCTCTCATTTAAACACACACACACACACACACACACACACATAGATAATAGAAGAACTAGCCTCACCTTTAACCACCAACCTTCACACACCAATTACCAAAGATTCACAACTCTCACTCCTGTATCATCTTTCATACACCACCTTTCACACACTGCACCAGATACTACCTATACAAAAACGACTCAGATAAACAGACACTGACTAAGCTTATTCTTAATTCTTTTAATACTGGGACGGATTTTTATTTTTTATTTTTTATATGATTAGACGATTTTATTGACATTTGGAACGGTGTATGGAGATCAGATGAATGGTCAGTCTTCACTATTTTAATCTCCCACATACGTTTCTGAAGCTGTATAAAATTGGCAAATAGTAAGCAGAATGAATATAAGAACGCGTCCTGGTACTGAAGAGGTTAAAAGCTTTGCCCTCTCACACCAAAACTACTTTCAAAATGCCACTGATGATTAACCTGGTTCTCAAGAGTTTTAACTGGTAACAGTGAAAGAAACTTGTTGATACGCCACTTGAAACGTAAAAATAGTCTTAAAGAACACATGTAACTTCATCTGTAGTCTTTGAAAATGGTCGGGGCGAGAGAGAGGAGTGTTTTAGATTATGAGGCTAACTTCCAGACACTCGCCACCCAACACACAAGACAGTAACCACTAGACATTAAAGCATTCTCTAACTTCCTCATGTCTCTGCTCTTTCTAGGAAGCTCTACCGGCTATTATAATTGCACTTATACGACTGTAGCGATAGTTTAACAAGAAAGCTACATGATTACTTAGGAAAATAAGGAGAATGCGAATTTTTACTTGAGTGTACTTTGAAAACAATTTGCATGAGAAAAGAAAGTATTTGATAATGCGAATCGAACTTCCATTCACTCCCGGACTCTGTAACACACTATTCGCAGGGCATGGACCACCAGACACTACAATATTGTCAGTTTGTCATAAGATGCATCGCTTCACTGAATGACATGGAGGTGCAATAGGCCAGTAACAGAACTCTATTTAGCTTTATTTTAACAGAATATACATGAAACTTATATCTAATCTGTACTGTACAAACTCCATCCTTTGTTTTGGTTCCCACGAGAAAACCCTCTTTTTATGTAAGAGGGAAAAGCTGACTAAGAGCAACATAAAACGGAAAAAAAAAAAAAAAAAAAAATGCCCCACTAAGTTGCCAGTCCCCTTACAGGTCAGACAGTTAGCCCCATCCCCCTATCCCTCCCCCCAAAAAAAAGGATAAATGTCTTGAAACCTCCCTAACTGTGAAATGAGAGGCGAGATTCAAGAGCCGAGAAAAGATTCAGGAACACATTAGTGAGCATGTCAGGAGTTTGAAGAAATGACACGAAAAAAAGAAGAAAAAAAAGAATAATGATGATACTTGAAGATAAACAAGTATAGATAAGTTTCTGATTATCATTAACTGGAATAGAGGACGAAAAATGAGTAAGTGTTGAGCTATGAAGAAAAACAAGTTCAAAGATAATACTTTCCGACCATCACTAGAGGAAGGAAGACAAGAAAGTGTTTGGTTTGAGTAATGAAGACAAGTACAGTGATGATACAATCTGACAAAATGAGTTACATCACAGCAGCAAAAACAAGATGGCATTAAGAATTATGATGACAAATAAAGACAATGATACAATGATGATGCAATCTACCCATATTAGATAGAGAAGTGGAAATAAAAAGGAAATTGCTGAATTATGAACACAAACGAGGCTAGGGATGATATTTGAGTAGTGATGGTAGTAGATAAATCTCAAGTTGACTTCGGAATACCTCTATTACTCTGATGTTTCGACTAAAAAAGTAGTAGTAAGAGCAGAGTAATAAAAGTATTCCTGTGTCAACCTGCTGGCGTCTCCCTCCCACCTCGTCCTTGCAGAGCCTCTCATGTGGTAAAGGAAGGCGTAACACACACACACACACACACACACACACACACACACACACACACACACACACACACACAAAGATGTGTTGAGACTTGGAACAGTTTGAGTGAAGAAGTGGTGTCAGCAAAGTGTGCATAGCTTTAAAGAAAAATTGGATGTGTAGATATGGAGGCAGGGCCACACGAGCGTTAAGCCCAGGCCCTATAAAACTACAACTAGGTAAATACAACCTACTAAGCGTTTCAGAGTTTGAGGGCACGTTTTTTTAGAATAACTTTGTAAGGAACACGCATATCATTATGAAATTTTGCCACAGTGTACTTGACACCCTCCCCTAATATCCCAATGTGTCAAGAATCGTCAACAGTATATAATAATGGCACTTTTCCCTATAAAAACAGGAGAAAGTCACTTATACCTCACGAAGAAACGGACAACTGGTGAGAAATGGTGACGTAGTACTATCTGTGACGTAGTAACAAGCTCCACCCACATAGTCCCTCCCCCTGCTTCTACCCTCCCTCTCTTCCATCCCCCTCCCCATATTTCGCTCCCTTCCTCCCCTCCCCTCCCCGTCTATGTATTCCCCTTCCTTCTCTCTCCCTCTCTCTCTCTCTCTACGTCACCATTTCTCACCACTTGTCCGTTTCTTCGTGAGGGATAAGTGACTTTCTCCTGTTTTTATAGGGAGAAGTGCCATTATTATATACTGTTTACGATTCATGACACATTGGGATATTAGGGGAGGATGTCAAATACACTGTGGCAAAATTTCATAATGATATGCGTGTTCCTTACAAAGTTATTTTAGAAAAACGTGCCCTCAAACTCTCTGAACTTACAGTTCACACAGCAGGGTTAGCTGTGGACCTGCCATTTGTCTGGGCGTAACGAGAATGGTGAACTACCTAATGACCACTTAATCAACTTATAGCCTACACCTGCATGGCAATACGTTCATCTGGAGTTTCTTCGATAGATAATGTCAATTCATTTATTAATACTCCATTCACTCTTCATTTTTCTTCAGTCAGAAACTAATGACTCGTTGAATGAGATTAAGTCAGATTCCGTAATCAAGCAGCGTGAAATTTAGTCTGATGTCTCTCACTTTGGGATGATGAGTGCTTAGGTGATGCTGTGAAACCCGACATCAGTGTATGCTGCTGCACCATCCACTGAGATCCACATCCACACGAGGGCAAGACATCCGCGATAGCCTCGGTACTTCCTCCTCACACGCGACATCTATGCACACTAGCACCGATACTACACATACTGCATCACCACCTTTATGATTTATGCCAGCATGAAACACGGCAACTTATCCTTCCGTAGTCTTCGACTCTGTACAGCCGCACCCCAACGCGGCCAAGTGGTGCTGGCTCAATGCAGGGCAAAGTTTGTGCATCACGTGCTCCGCTGCTCACTTGTTCCACTTCAGCCTCGTGTACTGTCATCACACACACACGCACACACACACACACACACACACAGTTTTGCCTCTGCGGACCGTCACTCTGCCATCCCGGCCGCTCCCTTTCACCATTGCCTCCAGACCTGCCATCAGTGCCATTCGCCGTCCGGGGTGATGCCAGGCAGTATGCAGAGCGGACCGCTGGCGCCGCACGTTCTAGGGCAGGTCCAGATTAAACATGGAAATCAGCAGTTTGATCCACAGGTCCTTGTGTTGATCTTGTAGCAGCTCCATGGCGCGAGTCATCTCCAACTGCTGCTGCTCCGTGCACAGCGTCGCCGGACACCGCCCCATGTTCATCATGGCCGCCATAGCTCGTTCTGTAACATGTGCACGGGTGTTAATGCCGCCATTGTTGGCGCCACACGAAGCGCCACCACCCATCAGGGATCAAAGGACAGCTCTGCAGTGATCTGTGAGTAGTGAGGGGGGTGTGACCTGTTAGCCAGTCTTCCGCTGGCTACCTACAGGAATGATAACTGCCAGTCTACTATTACCACACACACACACACACACACACACTAACGCTCGCCCATTCACCAACAACCCTGTCTTGGCCAACACCATTCTCGCGATGCAAAAAAGTGACCACGGGAACGACTACCAAGAGGCAGGGAGGGAGAGAGGGCAAGGGACGCCACGGTTAGTGGAGCGCAGCCTCGCTGCTTCGTATCTCCAGACGGCTCACCGTGGGAGGATCGGGCTGGGGCGAGGAGGACCACGGGGCAAGGACGCTGTGCAGTGAAAGTGACCACAGTCAACCTTTCACTCTTGTACGGTGGAAATTACACTTATGTCCACAGCGTCATTGTCAACGAGGAACTGATACTCAAAGGCAGACACACAATACATTCAACTCAAACTGTCCTGAGACGGAGAGAATGCAAGGCGGGCCTTGGTAAGCACAAACACTGACTGGCCAGGCGCGACAGGGAAACAGTACACTCTCAAACGCTCCTCTGTCAGATTCCTGTGAGAAGATAAGTTTTAGGACTCTGTGTGTGTGTGTGTGTGTGTGTGTGTGTGTGCTCACCTCTGATCTTGGTCTGCTCTGCATCACACTTCGTGTTATCAATGAAGCAGTCCACCATAGCCTCCACGACTGCTCGGTCAGCGAAGGCCTCCTCCAGAGTCACCTGAGGTGCGGGCTGAGCTGAGGACTGAGGTGCGGGCTGATCTGTGAGCTGAGGGGTGGGAATGCCCGTCACCACCACCACCGTCATCGCCACCACCAACAGTCTGGCCTGCATCCTGCCTGAGCCACGCGGTCTGGAGTTACTTGGCGTAGGCTTGCACACACTAACGTCCTGCGGGTGCGAGACACGAGGTCACGTGTACTGTACCCACACACCTAGCGAGACGCAGCCTGGCGAGACAACCCCAGTGAACCAGTCATCACCCATGCACCAATGCACTTAAGACAAAAATTATATCATAGTATTTCATCCACGTACTGTTATTGTATTACAGAGAACGCTGTCAGTGTAGGTGCAGGGCTGCGAGTGGCGGCGGCTGGTGTTCCTGGCGCGGGTCTGGAGTGTGCGGTCCGTGTGCTGGGCTGCAGCTGCTGCTGGATAAATGGCAGTCGCGGATCCACTTCTTAACTTATATAGGTGAAGGGTGGAGGAGCGGGCTTTCACCCACCCCCTACACACGCCTGGTGCTGGGTGTGGGGCGGCACGTTGCTAGGAGGCTTGCTGGGCCGTGTGTCCTCGGTGTGGGATGAGGCATCACCGCAAAGCCTTCCATCGCCATTGCAACACACTGAGGAGTATTTTCGACCAGACAAGAGGCGGACGAGACTTACCATGGAGCAGCCGAAGTGAAGACCGGGGAGAGGTAACAGAAAACCTGTATGGAGTGTATGGAGCTGGTGTGTGTTTCACTGTTTGATCTGCTGCAGTCTCTGACGAGACAGCCAGACGTTACCCTACGGAACGAGCTCAGAGCTCATTATTTCCGATCTTCGGATAGGCCTGAGACCAGGCACACACCACACCACACACCGGGACAACAAGGTCACAACTCCTCGATTTACATCCCGTACCTACTCACTGCTAGGTGAACAGGGGCTACACGTGAAAGGAGACACACCCAAATATCTCCACCCGGCCGGGGAATCGAATCCCGGTCCTCTGGCTTGTGAAGCCAGCACTCTAACCACTGAGCTACCGGGCGCGCGTGTGTGTGTGTGTGTGTGTGTGTGTGTGTGTGTGTGTTCTGGAAATTCAAAGGTCAGCACACACTCCTGCCCTGCACACACCTGTCTATCAAACCACTACTATCCCTCCCTCGGCCCAGGTGTGGCATGCAGGGGGGTAGTGCAGGTGACGCAGCAGATGGAGTGGCTGGACACGCTGATACGGGTGGTAGGGGGCTGGGTCAACAGGTACGCTGCATCTACGACCTTATCTACTGTTTTCACTCTGCCCTTTTCATTTCTCCCTCCCATCACCTGAAGGACACGCGGCCAGGTACAGGTACAGGTAGATATGTAGGCAGGTGTGAGTATATTCCGGCTTTTTTCGTTGTTTTATGATTCTTTATTCTCATTCTTATGTAAATATTTTCTTCATTATAGTTCACCTTTTTTATTTATATTCATTTACTAATTTATTGCTTTCTTTATGTATTTGTTACCTTATTTAATAATTTTTCCTCATAAGAATTCAGCTCACTTTAATTCGTTTCTATGCCACGGCTTCAACTTTATAATATTCCAAGTTAGTAAAGCACTGACATGATAACTGTCTCGCAGGACCTCCCCACCCTCCTCACACCAAGTCAACTCACATAAGAACACAGAGACACTGATGTGAAGGCAAGGTGGCGTATGTAACTGTAACCATGAGGTGCCCTAATGAATAACGCCCTAACATGGAAGCAGCGTCACGCCAGACCCTTTTCCTCTTCCAAGCGTCACAAATACACTGGGAAGCTGGTGATGTGCGGGCAGGGTAGGGTATGCCACGAGGTGCCCTAATGTATGACGCTCTAACATGGTTGCAGTGTCATGCCAGTCCCCTTTCCCTTTCCAAGTGCCACAGACAGTGAGAACGTGATGTGAAGGCATGGTGGTTATGTAGTTATGCGGTGTCCAGCGAGTGACGCCCAACAAAGGGACATAAAAGTTCATATTCTGCAATACTTTAATTTTCACAATTTTCGAAAGCCGCAGAAGTAAAAAGTCTGGCGATCATGTATTTATTTCCCCTTTGATGACGCAGATTCCTCGTCAAACCATCACTAGAATCACGAAAACACTCTGGAGAAGCTTAACAATTCCCGCTACAGCCTGTGTGAAAGCAATAAAAGACGACGAAAGGTTTGAGAATATGGTAATAATAGAATTATTAAAAGGTGGTGACCATCAAGGTAAAGAGAATATTCCGCTCACCATGCAAACCAAACACACCTGCACCCTGTCCTGACACAACGGTCACCATGCACAATTGACACCATCGTGACTCCCTCAAGGTGGTTCAGAGCCTTCCATTGTTCCGGTCACCACACCATGCTGACAGACGCCCTTGAAGTGACTCACCCAACTAGAATTAAGACCAACCGGTTCTCAAGTACGTGGATAGCCTTGTTTCCAGGCAAACTTCAAACTATTCTCTCTCTCTCTCTCTCTCTCTCTCTCTCTCTCTCTCTCTCTCTCTCTCTCTCTCGCCCAATGGGATAATAAAGCCTCAAGTCCAATGCATATCTTTGTTTTGACACAAAACAAATATATGTACAAAGTCTCCATCACAGAATTTTCTCTACATAACCATTAGGAACTCAAATTCTTGCTCTCATATTATATTATATTATATTATATTTTATATATATATATATATATATATATATATATATATATATATATATATATATATATATATATATATATATATCTTTTACAAGCAACCTATTAAAGTACAGAGCAAATTAACACTAAAAATTATCAACACTTACTGATGTAAGACCAACCTTCCTTACTGTAAGTCTTGGCTCGTGTATTCCGTCACTGACTTTATTAACTGTTGGTCGCCGCACCGCATGTAGTCTGCCTCGACCAGAGTCCACAATATTTCACAAAAAAAATTAAAAATTTGAAAAATAAAGAAAATAAAGAAATAAATAAAGAAGGAAAGGAAAATAACAAAGCTGGTGCAACAATATAAATCCATCACCGAAAATGGTCACACACACACACACACACACACACACACACACACACACACACACACACACACACACACACACACAGTTACGCAAGGCAATTTCAAAGTAGAATAAACACAAAACTTTGATCCAATACTGTATTTTTTTACATTGACTTCAGTTTCAAAGGTTAACTTTTTTTTTTTTTCTAGCGAGACTAGTTAGTTTCAACATAGTTTCCCGGGAGTCACAGCTACTGGAAATTTGAACGATTGTGAGAATTGCAAGATTACGGCTGCAAACATTTAAAGATTCGCTTCTTGGAACACATTAAACTTTCACCGTTACACTCTCAGACCGCCATTGTTGTGATTTCCACTCGACTAATATTAATATCAACAATAATGCTGCGACGAGGCGGCATCATAAACTTCTTAGAAAATACACGTCAATGAGTTCAAGAATAGTGTCATTGCTAGTTTATTCTGCATCGTTTTCTCTCGGCTTGGCGGGCTTACTTTTGAATCGCTTATCTTCATTTGAACTACTTCTAGGGATGATTTGGCATGTCTTCAGTGTTTGTCCCTCCATGGTACAATCTTATTTGTTCTATTTGCATTAATATCATGGAAAAAAAAAAAAACGTTGGAAGACCCTAATAATTCCCAGTACGTTATAATTCAAGCTAAAAAAACACGAACTATACATTATTTTCCCGTATCGAAAGTCCACATGGATCATTTGTCATGCTTTCAGTGTGTTTCCCTATTCAGTACAGTATTCCTTGTTCTACCCGCATTAATGAAAACAAAGAAAGAAAAAAGGGGAAAAAAAAAAAAAACATTACAAAATCATAATTCCCACCAAGTCGTAATAGAAGCTAAAGAATACAAAGTACCATCTCAACAAACATTTTCTGCATCACAACAATAAAAACGTTACACGACCACAATGATTTCCAATACGTCTTAATATAAGTTAAAAGTAAGAACACAAATACCTGCATCACAACCACCACCACCGAATTATTTATTTATTTTGTATCCAAGTGGGTAAAAAAAATATATTACTGGAACTGCGAGAATAATTCCAGGAAACCACAACTAGTTAACCAGAACACACACACACACACACACACACACACACACACACAGAGAGAGAGAGAGAGAGAGAGAGAGAGAGAGAGAGAGAGAGAGAGAGAGAGAGAGAGAGAAATGAATATATACCTTCCAGACATCTACAGACAAAAAAAAGCTTAATTATCTCTTACTTACCACCAAGGTCGTTGTTACGTAGTGCTGATAGGCAAACTGGTCCTAATGGCGGGCTATGTACAAGTCTTATGTAATGTCAGTTATCATCATTGTTTACGCTTCCCTTGCTACCGGACTCTGCTCATATCACTTGTTATTTCCACTGCGCCTATCTCACTTGTTATTTCCAGTGCATTTATCTCACTTGTCTGTTATCTCACTTGTTAATTCCAGTGCACTCGTTATCTCACTTGTTATTTCCAATGCCCCTCTTAACTCATTTATTTCCAGTGTACACTTGTCATTTCCAGTGCACCTCTCTTATCTCACTATTTCCAGCGCTCCTCGGATGTCTGGACAGCTCGCTCCATCTCGCTTCGTCTCAATCGTTTTACTATACGACTTTTTTCCTTCAATGAGCAACTTTTTACACACGTTTGTTTTGAATTTCCTTGAATATTTATGCAGTCTAATGTAAATCCAACAAATTAATACATAAAACAAAAGTTCACTTCCTATTCTTTCGTGTGTTTACTTCGTCTCAACCGTTTTAGTGAACATTTTTCCTTCAATCAACTTGTTTTACACTTTTGTACTGAACTTAAAAAATATTTATAGTCTAATATAAATCAAACAAATCAATAAAACATGCAAAACAAATGAGCTTCCTAGCTATTGCTTTGCTTGTTTCATCTCCACGCGAATTCTAACAATGCTTTACAATTTAATGAAAGACAGACCATGCAATAAAACGATTAAATAAAAGTTCAATGTCCTGTCTGTAGTAAACTAATGCACATAAACAATAAAAAAAAAAAAAAAAAAAAAAAAAAGCTATACTGAACGTTGTAGAGGCAGTCCGAGCAGCTCTGTTAGGCTTCTTGTCAATGCATCAGCTTCGCCTCCAGTGCCGCTTCAAGGCCATTGTGGTAACAGGTTCACCTTTTTGCGGCTCTCCAGTGTGCATTGGAGTATATGACTTGTTTTATCTTAATATGTGTATCAGTTCAGAGCATAATTAAATGAGGACGATGGGAGAGGCTACACGTGGTTGTCCCTGTATCATATACTAGTTTTTGGTAAGTTTCTATAGAATATTACGTAGATACCATACCAAGAAGCATTAGGTGGAAAATAAGGTCAAAAATAATTATAATTTCAGTGTGTTCAGAAGAAAACGAGGACGATGGGAGAAGCTACACGTGGCTGTCCCTGGATGATATGCTAGTTTTTTGGTACGTTTATATAAAATGTTACGTAAACACCATACCAAGAAACATTAGGTGGAAAACAAAGCTAAAAATGACAATAGTTTCATATATGCAGCTAAATACAACTATCGATTTACAAGGTACAAAATTGACAAGTTAATTATCGCACTTGGATGCCCCTCGATAATGCACCACCAAACCCGTCTCTAACTCCCCCTTCTTGCCCCGTGCGCATGATTCAAATAGTTGCTTTAAATATATAAAAAACAACAGCTGGCAGCAATAAACTTGATCTCCAACAGAGTATGCGTCTTACTGAAATTGCATGAAAAAAATAGTAACTACTCTTGATGTCAGTTTTCTTCATAACTTCATATAACTGATGATTACTAAGATCTAAATAATAAAACCTGAAACTTCAACTAGTCACGAATCTGAAATATTACCAAAATTATCCTAACTTCCCTCACGTTCGTATCAATAATATAAAAGAAAACAATCAATATAGCGATGCAAACGATTGGTGAAGTGTGATCAACCATGCCTTTCTGTAGTGACAGCCGCATTAGACAGTCACGTGGTCACCTGTCAGGCTGTCACTCCACGAGGTTCATACTCAACGATTACTGATTATACGCTTCAACACCATGAATTTTCCTCTCTTCCCTTCCCTTCCCAGATACACTTGTCCGTCAAAACTCCGCGTCCCAGCACACAACTACTTGCTCACACCCCAGACAATGTGACGGTCTGTTTACCACCCGTGACTGAACGACGACTCACATTCACATTGAGAACGGCATCACAATTACAACGGCGGGATATTCAAATAATCTCTCATCAAGTACTCGGAACGGCAGATTATTGAAGTTATATCTTATCAAGTACTCCGATTCTACATTACATCAGACAATATGGATAATTTCTGTGTTTTGTAGTACATTTTTTAAAGTGAAATAAACATGTGATAAGGATTTTTAATATACATATATACAGATTCATACAACAATCAAATGCAGATATCTAAATATTTCAACTAATTTATAAAAGTTTTCAGTAGGCTGCAGGAGTCTGACTACTGTTCAATGCAGCTGTCCATGGTAACGGAATACAAGCAGCTCGTCACTCAGAAGGAAAAATCGTAAATTTACCAGCAATGTGACTCTTCGTATAAATAAAAATAAAACTATAGATTGCACAAAGTAACGTACGTGTGAGCTCATGCGCACGTACACATACACACACACACACACACACACACACACACACACACACACACACACACAGCTGCATATAAGGTAACAAACAATACAAAGCACACACACACACACACACACACACACACACACACACACACACACACACACACACACACACACACACACACACACATGTAACAATTATTGATGCTCAAGAAAGAAGAATCTGATCAAATAAATTCTACATATATTTCAACACAACTTCAAACACACTCTCCATTTTGTCATATGGACTCATCCAAATACTTATTATTCATCAGATGTGCCTCTTAAAATATGCACAAAAATAATAGCAGTAATAGTAGTAATGATGATGGCAATGATGTTGATAATGATAGTAGTAGTAGTAGTAGTAGTAACAACAGCAATAATAATAATAATAATAATAATAATAATAATAATAATAATAATAATAATAATAATAATAATAATAATAATAATGAAAATAACATAAACACTTTACAAAACCTTCAGAAATGTATGTTCTTGTACCAACAAAATTAGATACTGTCCATCATAAAAAGTGGCCAGACAGAATTAAGCCCAAATTAACACTTAGAAGAGCAAGATTGGCTTATAAGAACATGATGGATTGCTTGCCAAGGCTACATGTTTGACTAACACCTGCTGCCAGCCACACACCACACACTACCACACACCACCATGCCATGTCACACAGGCAGGCTGGTGAGAGGAACATACAACCCACTCAGTGACACTCTCCTTTGTGGCAAGGCATTCCCTGTTAGTGAAACATGGTCCTTGGTTCAAGAAAATAAACGTTAGTAATAATAACAACAGTGCAAAAATAGATCCTGGTGATGTTCTCATTCTAGTTTTTCATCTGCAGGTGTGAGGGAGCCATCTGGAGGCCCAGACAAGGTGGCCATCCCCCATGCCATTCTGGGGACTGGTGTGGTGGTGCGCATTGTTACTGGTGAATAGGCATTGTTCTACTGGTTCACTGGTCTCTGTTAAGGCTTATCTACTATGTTTAGATATGTATTAATTAAAATGTAGGTTACTTTGGACCCAAAATGGCAGTGGCAGAATAAGCCCTCAACTCCCTCACCCATCCACACCATCACTCCACTGAGGACTGACCCACAGACTCCCACCCTCCCTCCTCCCTTACAGACACTGGTGCCGCCCACCACTGGTCCATGGAAACAAACACAATAGTGATCTGGGATTGCTGTCACCACTAACAGGTTAAAATGCTGAAGGATATCATCTTATCATTTTTTTACATTTATGAAATAACAACAACTGATGTACATGTTTCTACTAGTTTTTAAAAACACTGAATAAACTTTATAACAAAAATTATGCTCCCAGAGACTCACAGTTAACAGTTAAAAGTACCAATATATTCCCTGATACCTCTCTCTCTCTCTCTCTCTCTCTCTCTCTCAAGATACCATACCTCATTATTTGCCTCAAATAGAAAAGGATTGTCAGTTGGAAAGTTTGTGCTCCCTCTGAGTTGTGCAGCTGTAGCATTGTAGTGGCCCTCCTGCTTCCCTGCATGAGGTGGTCCAGTAGCCAGCTTGGTCACCTTTGTCTACACACACACACACACACACACACACACACACACACACACACACACACACACACACACACACACACACACACACTGCACTGTTAGGGAGGGAGGCCAAGGTTTCAAGTACTTGCTCTCACTCTTGCATGGAACAGTTTGTGGTTTTTAAGCTCGAATTAAGGTGAGCAGGGGTGTCGCACATGCCAGCAGCCCCAAGTGACCATCCCTCCTACACACGTCACTGCAAGCCACGCATCAAGACCACATGCGCTGGGGCAGGCACGAGGAACCGCTCTGGGACACTGGTGGGGCTTGGCTGTGGGACGCTCTCAGTCTGCACTTCTTCATATTGATCACCTCATGAGAAGTTAAAGTTAAGTTTGTTAATGACGTCTTTTTAAAGAGAAGTAGTTGCTGATTTCAAGGTTACTGTCAGACCTGAAGGTGATGATGAATGGTGTGACCAAACACCCCAGTGGTTCCCTTCACGGCGCCACTTGCCACTCGCTACAAAATGACTCAAGCCTTCTTTTGTCGCTGTATAAAAACATCAATATTCTTCACCAAAATATCTTTCCCTATGGCAAGTTGAAACATTTGACATTCATACAAACTCTACAACTAGTACAGCAAAAATAAGATGATGACACTATGAGTCGACCAGGTAAAAATATGGCCAGTCACGGAACTGGCCGCACTCTGAGCACAGACCGGTGCACAACCCACAACACAAGAATGGTACAGTAGTATATGTCTACGGGGGTCAACAAGCTCCCATGCCTTTGAGCACAGCAGATGATACACTTAACATTACACAACTGAAAATTATCCATCTCCCATGAAATCAAAACAAAGTGAGCTGATATTGGCACAGTGTCTATACAAGATATTTCAGTACAAAGAATTTACAATAAAAATACATACATACATAATGTCTTCACACATAGATTAGTATTAGCTGCATTAGCTATGTACTGGAAGTAAGACAGCCCAGGCAGCACCCCACACACACCACACTTGAGCATCACACGCACCCTGCAGGTCTCTGCTCGCTAGGAGCTGTAATATCAGTGTCAGTCTTGCCCCGCAGAGAGGATCAGAATCCACTGTTAATATCAGAAACCTATTAGAAAAAATATCACAAGTTTCTAAACCTTTCAAATCTGCCTCAGGTTTTACTGAAACTAAGATTCATTTGATGCATAATTTAAGTGCCTGATAAATTTTATATGTATTTATAAAATCCACAAATATTCTCTATCCAAAATATTCACTTATACGTGTAATATTGAGCCACCATTGTTCACCTCAGAATCTCACTTCATTCACTTTAGACTGTTCAGCATGTCAGCATTTTCAGAGCACAGAGTAGACCACTTGGAGCCACAATGAAAATTATGGACAAAGTTTGTCAAAACTTTCACAAGCCACTTCAGCAAAACAGTTCTTGTTATGCATAAAAATCAACTGCAGTTTTGGAAACTTTTGCAATTGTTGCTTTTGGACAATGAATGGCCAAACACAGTTCATAACACCCTTCTCTCTGGCCCTTCACACACCCCGAGGCACTCAAGCAAGCACCAGGCAGGGGGCATGAGGGTGGCTGGGTACAGGGAGACATCTCAAGTCATCGGGGACAGAGGACCTGCCTTGTGCGAGAGCTGCTTGTGTTCCCCCTGCCAGCCGAGGACATTGAAGGGGGAATGCTAGCTGTTCCTGCAGGCCAAAACACAATTCCATTAGTTGAATGTTTTGAAACACAAAATGACATATATTTTGTCATTCCACTCTATATGTGAACCAAACCTAGCCACAGATCCTCAAACACAAAAAACAATAAATAAATATATAAAACATAAAATAAATCAATAAAACAGTGAGAGCCTTACCGGTATGAAACAGAGACTTTGTGCACACTATACAGGTGGCTGCTCAGGTGCTCTGGCTCAAGGAACTTCTCATGACACAGGTGACACGCCAGCAGGCTGGCTGAGGGACTCTGGGGAGGAAGGTAATGCACATCAGCATAATGGTGGAATAGAATATGTTAGCACACTTGTACTGTATATGGAAGTCATGAATACATCACATGATGTCACACCACACACACCAACACTCACCAATCCCATCTCCATAGAGGACTGAGACTGACTGTGGATGTCCCCCACTCCCACTGCCACCCCAGGAAGGCTGCCTCGGCTGGCCGCGTCCCTGGGCCCACCCACCTCCTCATCATCATCACCCTCTGCACAGGTGACACAGCACGTGAGAGGCAGAACATTATGCAGCAACACACTTCACACACAGCAACACTCACACAGCAGTGCCATAGTGCAGCATTAGTAAGGTAAATGAGATGCCTCACTGTACTGGCTTGTCTGCACTGCCTGACTACCCACACTCTTCATAATGTCAATCTGAATACAGGAGCTGTCACTCTAGAAAACTGTTGGCTTTCTTCCTCACAGGAAAAAACTTATGATGGATACAGATTCATTTCATTCTGCTTTCAGTCTACTCCACAAGTTATTATTTATGTTCACTAATTCAGTTTCAGTCAACAGAATGTGGAAATACATTTCTAAAAACCTTAAACTTTCTTTGAATGACTATAGTGACTCTCTTGACAAGTGTTCCTGTGAAACAGTGACTCACCTGTGTCTTCGTCGTGGCCAATGCCTGCCACAGGGTCGTCCTGATCATCCTGCAGTGGGTAGTCATCAGAGTTAGTAGAGGAGTTACTAATGGTGCGGACGCGGTGGTGCTCTCGGCCCTTCCTCAAGGCAGCCAGCTTGGTGGGGTCCTTTTCGTACAGCCTGGAGGCCATGGCCTGGGTGGAGAGGAGGTGTGAGGGGAATGGTTACATGGTGCTACACTGGCCTTACATTCTGTTCAGTCAAAAAGTCAGAGCTGCTACTGACAAAACCCAAAGATAAAAAAAAAAATACATAATGTATCAATGATTGCTATCATTTATATTGAGGAGCTGATCTCTATGATTAAGGATTGATTCTGATGCCATTAAAACCTTCTGTTATGTTGTGTTAAACAGTAAACACTGAGATGCAAAATGCTGAGTGCAGTGCTGTAGCTCACCTGCAGACTCTCCAGGGAGTTATCACAGTCTGTAGTGTCTATCTCATTAAGGTTGGCACCAGAACGCTCTATCTCGGCATAGGTGCCGAAGGGCAGCTTGCCCAGGCATTCCAGTTTCATGATGTGCATCTTGGAGCGCAGGTGCTTGGCCAGGTGGCCGTGGATACGGAAGGCAATCTTGCAGTCGTGACACTTGAAAGGACGGGGGTTGTCAGTGCTGGGCGTCCCGAAGGTCATGTTCATGTTCACCTGGAGGGAGAGAGAATGTCCTGCATGAACACTCACAGTCTGATATAGCAAGACATGTGGTGGAGACACAAGTGCAGGGCAACACACACTCCAGCCTTGCTGCTCACCTTGTTGAAGTGGCTGACGGAGCGCTTATGTTTCTGCAGGTGGCCATTGGTCCTGAAGGAGACGGCACAGGAGTCGCAGCGGAAGGGGCGCTCCATGTAGTGGATGTTCATGTGGAGGCTGAGCTGGGCAGGCCGGTTGAACTCCTTGTGGCAGAAGGTACATTTGCACTTTCCATCGTCGTTGGTAAGCCTGGGAGGGTGAGGTGGCAAGTTAGTGGCAGTCCTGAACACACTCAATTCAGGTGGCAAAGAATGATCACAGGAATGACAGCTTGCTTGACTGTCCCAGGGCACAATGCAATAGGAGCTATTGCTGCCACAGAGAATTTTTTCTTTACAACAAAATGGTTTGTTCCTCCTGGACTTTATAATAATACTTACTCAAGGGACTCCTGTGAAACAACAACAAGGACATTCACCTGTTGAGGGAGGACGGCACCACCCCGCTGGGCACAAGGAAGGCCGTCTTGGTGTCCAGGCCCCCACTGTTCATGACAGTGAGGTTGGCAGGAGGTGTGGGCATCCTGGAGGCAGAGCTGCTGGCAGAGGAGGAGGAGGAGACCTGGGTGGAGGTGACGATGATGGCAGAGTTAGAGATGGTGGTGGAAGTGGTGAAGGTGCTGGTGGTGTTGGATGTGTTGGAAAGAGGTGCTGAGGGACTGATCCTTTCTCCATTCTTGCCCTCCTGGCTTGCAGCAGCAGCAGCCTGCTCCTGCCCCTGGGACTCCCCAGGAGGTAGATGAGGAGAACCAGGCGAGGCATCTGAGAAGCTGTACTGCTGACGCTTGATGGCTGTGTCCAGGACAGCCCGCTCCCTGAGGTAGGCGTTCAGCATGGAGCGACTGCTGCCATTCTCAGTGCTGGGGTCCAGCACCACAGCGGAAACCTGTGCTGCACGCTCTGTGGTCTGGTAGATGGACTTGAGGAGGCTGGACGACTCCGTGACGGGAGACAGGATCTCTGAGGGATGCTCCCGAATTGGGGTGGAGGGGGAGGGAAGGCCGGGTGACTCTAGCAGTGCTGACCGACTCAACACAGGCAGGAAACTGGGCCTGTGTGGAGCAGCCTTGTCTGCTGCCCCACCTCCCACCCCACGCCTCACACTGAGGTCCATGGGGCTGTCCCTAGAGGAGTCCACCCGTGAGGAGGAACTGCTGGAAGATGGGGAGGCAGAGGAGGATGGAACAGAGGACAAGGAGGAGGAAGTGGTGACAGTGACAGCAGGGGTGATGGTGGTGGTGCTGGTGGTAGAGGTGGAAGAAGGTATGGATAAGGAAGAGTTGGACAATGAAGAAGAGGAAGAGAAAGATGGAAGGGAGGGAATGGGAGTGTGCTGCATCACCAGCACTCCAGATCTGGAGGAGGGGAGGCCTGCACTGCCAGTGATATCCCCAGGGCACGTGATGGCAGGGCCAGAGGCACTGTGGGAGGTGCCAGGGGTAATCACTCCCTTGCTGTGGTGCTCGTGAGCATCCTGGAACTGGTGGCCTTCCATCGCTGCCTCATCTTCTTCATCTTCATCCTCATCATCCACATCCTCTTCTTCATCCTCATCCTCATCCTCATCATCATCTTCACCATCCAGACTGTCAGGTTTCCTCTCCTGCTCAAGTTTATCCTGTGGATCAAGAGACACTCACCACCGCGCACTACTTTATCTTCTGCCCTCACCAACCTGCCTTTACAATAGGGGTTCTCAACCTTTTTCTTTTTAAGAACCCCGTAAATTATAAAACTGTCTACCCAAATCCCCAGTAATCTGACATTGAACAGAATGTTAATTTAGTGATTGACACTAACTCAATATGCAATGGTACTGCAAAGAATATTACTATTAGATCAGCCATCTAAGTACCCTTGGAAATCTTGTGAACCCCAGTTTGAGAATCTCTGCTTTACACATACAAAGAAATTTTAGTTATACCAGTGATTTAATCTATTATTTCTTCAGAATTACAGAAATAACAATGATGAATCACCCCCATAGAGCACCCAGTGGTGTCTGCAGCACACACCTGCCAAGCCAGGGCTGCCTCATTGACATGACTCTCATCCACTACGGTGGGCACCGGCACCACCCCCATCTCCACACACCGCTTGTAGTGAGCCTTGGAACGCAGGTGTTTGGTCAGGTTGCCCTTGGTCTTGAAGCTTTTGTGGAGAGAAGGAAAGAAGAAAATAATAATAATAATAATAATAATAATAATAATAATAATAATAATAATAATAATAATAATAAAATAAATAAAAAAAAATCAGTCATCTCCAGATATCTCATACTTTTACACACACACACACACACACACACACACACACACACACACACACACACACACACACACACACACCTTTGGTATTGCCATCAAGAAGTGACTTTAAGTACTGACTGCTTACCTGAAGGAGCAGTGGCTGCATGCGTAGGGGCGGAGGTCGGTATGTGTGCGGCAATGTTTCCTGAGCATGGAGGGCTTCTTGCAGCGGATGCCACAGGTGCCACACACGTACCGGCCGCGGCCACGGCCCCGCACATAGGTGTAGTCCTCAGTGCTCTTGAAGCCGCCCTCAAAGATCTTGATGCGCTTGTTGCTGCTGATGCTCTCTGTTCCTTCGCTGTCGTCACTGCTGCGGCCAGGACAGTCCCCACTGGTGTCCTCAGCCTCCCTCTTGATGACAACACCAGGTGCCTCCTCTGAGCTAGCTTCTGTTGCCTTGGCACTGCTGGCACTGGTAGGCTCCTCACTCTTTATCTCAGGTGCCTCTTTGTCCCCTTGCCTGGCCTCCTCCTCCTTGTGCTTCTCCTTCTTCTGCTTGAAGGTCCAGTAGGAAGAGTGGGTCTGGATGAGGTCAAGCTCCTTAGGCTGGGCCACGGTGAAGGTGCGGTCCCGCTTGCAGGACTGGTACAGGCTCATGGCAGGGCAGGGCACCAGCTTGAACGGATCTTCCGGCTTGATCTGCCAGTTGGAGTACATGGAAAGCTTGGAGTTGGGCCCCTGCGGTGCATACATGGGCTGCTGCCGGTAAATGCAGCAATAGTAAGTCTTGGTGGACACCTTGTGGCCCAAGTAGGTGTATGCTGAGCCATTAAGGAACATTTGCACGCAGCTCTTCTTAGGACGTGGTGTGTCGGGGCTCACCAGGGTGGTGCCCATCAGAGCCAAGGATGACTTGGGAACAAAGGGTTGTGGCTTTAGGGCCAAAAAATTTGGACGTTTTCTTGGGGGCAGAAACTCTTGGTCAGCAGCATCACTCTTGCTGGGAGTGTCTGATTGGCGGAGTTCAGGGGATGCGGCTACCCTCTCTGAGATCTTGGGTTCTGGTGGGGCAGGGAGCAGCTTGGTCTCCTGGTTGATGGGCTTCAGTTCTGGAAGTCTGGGGGAACCAAGGGAGGGCCTGGGTCTGGGGCTGAGGAGGTCCTTGTGAGGGAGGTGTTGCGGAAGCCTCAGGGTGCTGATCCCAGCAGGACCACGCTCCCTCCCAGGGCTCCTGGGAGGCTCACGTGGTCTTGGCACAGCCAGACTCGTCTCCCTCAAGGAACTGACTGGGACGGAAGTGATGGGAGCACTGAAGGTCACACAGGTCTGTGATGGGAGGGTGAAGATGGCTGGCTGTCGCCGTTGGCCCCCGTTTGGTAAGGGACACACTGGGCTGGGCTGGGAGTATGGTCCAGGGATGCCAGGCACGTGTGGCACTTTGGTGTCTCCAAATGGTATAAGAGTGGGCAGTCCATGCTTTGGCAGTCCCTTACCCACTAAGGGATCTTTTTCTTTGTCCCGAGGCTGGGAGAGGTTCGACTCTGCCTCTGGAGGTGCAGCACGGACCACACCCCCATGTATTACACCTGATGAGGCCTGTCCCTGAGCCCCGGGGAAAGGAGGAGTGAATGGGGCTTTAGGCAAATCAGCTGGGGACCGGGGTACATTTTGCTTGTGGTTGTTGGGTGCAGTGTGGGCAATGGTGGTCTGAGGATGGAGGAGGGTTGGATTAGGGACTCGTGGACAGTAGTTAGTGAAGGACAGGCTGCCCAGGTCTGGGGTAGGGATGCCAGGAATGGCTAGGTTTGGGAGCTGCAGGTGGGGTGCAAACTCTGTAAAGTAAGGAAAGGATGGGAAGTGGCTGCCTTCAGCAGCGTAAGGGGTGGTGGGATGGACAACCTTGGCAATGGTGGGTGTGGGCTGCTCCTTGTGGTGGGAAGCTGAGGTCACAAGGCTGGGAGTGGTCTTAGTGGTGGTGCTAAGCTGACTCTCTACCTGCACCATGGTACCACCTGAGTGGAGGCTTGATTTAGCAATGGTCACCACCACAGATGTGGGCACTGAACTCTCTGCCTTAGCCAGGGCTCCTCCACCTAACTGCTGGGGTGGTATACAGATTTCCAGGGCTGGGCTGGCCTGCTGGCCGGGATCTATCCTCATGGTCTTGCGTTCATGACCATCACAGATCTGCACTTCACCTCCAAACAGCTGGTGGTTCTTCAGCTTGCCAGCCTCAAGACTCTTGGGGTTGAATGGAAGGGAACACTCGTCCGGGGCCGACTGCTTCCTCTTCTTGACATGAGGAGCAGTGCCGTCGGGAGCAGATCTGCTACGATGCACCTTTGGGGACTGTTGCTGTATGTGGGACTCTTGAGAGAGGTCCTCCACCCCACAAGAACTTCGTGAGGAACTCCGCTCAAGATCCACTGAGTCATGTTTTACGTGGAGGTCAAGCGCCACATCCTGCTCCCCAACCCACCGGCCACCCTCCCCATTCTTGATCAGCTCTGGGGTGCCCCTGTCACTGCTGAGCCCTGACCGTTGGCCACAGAAGTGGTGCATGTGGACATCCAGGTCCTCCAGCGTCCTGAAGGGCATCCGGCACCTGCTGCAGGGGAAGGACCCCACATCACCGTGGGGCACAAGTCGCCCACGCTGGTCCATGGAAGCCTGGGATCCCAGAAGCAAGTTCTTGATGACCGAACCTTCAGGATTTCTCGGGTGATGTTGCCTTTGTAGATCAGCTTGGTCCTCCAGTGGGCGAGTGGGGCGACCCTTGGTGAGGTCCCTGGGGATGCCGGGCCCCTCGGACAGGCACCTCTTCCTTGAGACTTCATAGAGGCTGGACTCGAGGTGGGGAGGTGGTGACTGAGAGTAAGAGGTAGTGAGTCCTGGCAATGATATGGAAGGTTTGGAAGCACTGGCCGTAGGCTGAGCAAGAGGCAGGTGAAGGGTGGTGGGTGGAAGACGGGGACTGTACGAACACCGGGAATCAGCCAGCATGGCCTCTGTGGTGAGGGAGTGACTCCTCTCCCTGAGCTGACCCTGCAGGGTTGGGGCAGGCACACTGCCCTTTGAACTCTTAGTGACGGGGTCAGCCAAACTGCCCCTCCGACTACTGCCGCTGCCAGAGCTCTCACTCTCACTGGAAGAGGATCCCAGGCTGGGCTGCCTCTTGTAGCGACGGGGCCACAGGGTGTGGGTTTCTATGATGGCCTCGTTCTCCACAATGAGCTTGTTGATGTGTTGCCCCACCACCTCTGGGCTAGGAGGCTCTATGCCCTTCCACAGAGTGACACTCTTCAGGGAAGGTGAGGAGCTGCTGGGGCCAGTAATACCAACATCCTCCTTTCTTGGGGCCGAGCGGACTTCCTGCGGGGGTCGGCAGTGACGGGGGAGGCCAGGATGGCCAGGGTGAGCACCAGGGTGACTAAGGGTGGAAGGAGCATGATATGTTGAGGTGATGGCTGCATGTCCATCGGGAGGGTCTCTTGGGGGTGTGGTCTGGTGTTCAGGTCTTGGGGGCGAGACCTCCTCCTCACCCATGAGGTACTGAGGCCTCACCCGGAACTTGGGTTTGTATATGGAGCTCCCATGGTCCCTGGAGGCATCTGGGGCTCCCAGAGTAGCCATGGAAGAGCTGGGTGGATCAGGGTGTCTTGCCAAGGAAACATCCAGCGGGAGGCATTGCTGGCCGCCAGGATAGCGGGTGCCCTCCTCTCCGTCCCCATTGTCTCCAGACTCCACTGCCCCATCGCTGCCCTCGGGGCCGTCCAGGCGTAGGGCATGGGAGCGCGAGCGCGTGTGCTTCAGGTAGTTGCTCTTGGTCTTGAAGGCAGTACTGCACTGGCTGCAGCTGTACGGCCGCTCGTTGGTGTGTGTCCGCTTGTGCTTGTCCAGCACTGATGGCTTGGCACACCCCATGCCACAGTACTCACACTTGTACTTCCCTCCACGGCCATTCCTCCTCCTGGCCTCCTCCACCTCAGGAGCGGCGGGGCTGGTGGCTGCAGCAGGGATGGAGGCCGGGGAGGTGACCAGTAGGCCATTGGTGGGGGTGAGGGGAGTCTCTATGCAGAGTGTGGAGGCCTTGTTAGGGACGGCTGGGGCCTCCCTCTGCAGGGGAGGAGGGTGCTGGTGGTCAAGGGCCTCCGAAGCTTCAATGGGGGCTCGCTTGAACTTCTTGTGAGTGTAAGTGACATTGCTGGAGGTGTTCATGGGGGCTGCACACGTGATCACACCCATGGGACGCATGGGGCCGGCACAACCCTCGACATGTTAGGCTCAGCACTACGGCTCCTCGCTGGGACACCCGCCGCCCACTCTCACCTGCAGTACAGAACACACTCACCAACAACACGAACATAACAACAGTAATAATGAAGATGATGATGATGATGATAATAATAATAATAATAATAATAATAATAATAATAATAATAATAATAACAACAACTAACAACCATATTTATCATAATAATGAAATAACAACAGCAACAACAACAACAACAACAACAACAACAGGTTAAATAAACCATTTTTGAGAACAGCAGTAAAATGTTCACGGCACACTGACCATGATGGCAGAAACCGCAGCAAGAGAGGAGGCGGCTGCGAGGGTGACAGCAGCAGCAGCAGCAGTGGCGTCGGTGGCGTGCGGGTGAAGGAGGGCAGTGCCGCGTGGCCTGAGCAGGATCATCACCATGGCCTTTGTCTCAACCTGGAGACAAAATACTCACATAAACAACTACAATCATGGCAAACAACATTTACTAAAAAGTTACGTAAGAAGGATATCAATGAGGCCATTATCAGCAAGCACTAGGAGCAGAAACCTTTCCCAATATGCTACTGTCTGCACCATTCCTGTTCACCTCGTTCACCCCCTCCACATGAACAACGCTTCACACCTTGCCACTTGTCCACCTCATCACAATACAAAACTCTCACACTCACACTCTCACACCGTCAGCTGGGATAACAAACTTTACGAGCCCTGGTATTTTCAATCTTCTATAAGACAAGTGAAAAATAAACACCAAATAAATAGAACATAAAGATTACTACGATACAATATTATTTCAGTAACTTATACAGAAGCTCGTGTATTCCCTTTGTTTAACACACCATGATACTTAGCAGCTGAGAGAGAGAGAGAGAGAGAGAGAGAGAGAGAGAGAGAGAGAGAGAGAGAGAGAGAGAGAGAGAGAGAGAGAGAGAGAGAGAGAGAGAGAGAACAAAACCTCAGACATCATTCCCATTCCTTCTAAAATCTATACCCATTATTCCCACTCCACACTAAGCCCACACCATTCGTAATTCCCCTCCGGCTCGCCACGCCACCACACGCCACTCCTGCCGGCTGTGTATTGTTCTGACGTCACAGCGCCCTCCACCACTGCGGGAATCACTGATAAGGTGACAAGGAGATAGACACGCTGGTCTACCACGGCGCCGGAGGAAGATAAGCCAGACTACCACTGATAACGCTGCATCTCTCTAAAATATACCGGCAGGATGTCATTACGCCCTCCTGGTGATGCTACAGAATACAAACACCGCGGCCACCACCTTCCTTCGTCATTCATTCACAGAGAGAGGGAGAAAGAGAGCGAGAGAGAGAGGGAGGGAGGGAAGGCCACACATCCTTTCTTCACTGGCCATCCCCTCCCCTCCCTCTTACTCACTCATCCTGTCCCGACCAACCTCTCTCTCTCTCTCTCTCTCTCTCTCTCTCTCTCTCGGGGTGCCACCTCAACACCAGACACAGCCGGCGCCCCGCAGCCCCGCTCGTCCCCGCGCCACGCAGTTCGGGGAAGCCACCGTACGCGCGGCGCTTCCAGGAACAGTGTGCGTCACAACTATATCCGTACATCACACATCCGCACGCTGGTTACTGATAGATGGATAATAGTGGCCGCATATATTTACATTGTTATATATGTACTGCACATGACACATCCGCACATAGCTACATATATATAGATATAATGATGGACAATGGTGCATCCGTGCATGACATCCCGACACACATAGCTATAGATAGATAAAAAGATTAACAGATAGATAGATAGAGATAGATAACTATTGCCCACATTACTATACCCGTTCATAACACATGCATTTAGATATTTCATTGACCAGTTACACGTATTGATACAAAATTACAAAAATAAACGCGATGTACAAGACAAATATGCTTCAAGAAAACGCAATATACATAAAACAAAACCACACTTCATGACAACCTCCCCCCCCACACAATCGATAGGCAGTAGAGAAATTGTAGTCAAGATTAGTGTGTTTTCAAGAGGTTCACTTGTTCTTGGGAGTGACGTTATGTGTTTGTGACGTCACTTTCTGGACCAACTGTACCTGACCTGACTAAAAATTGCTAATCTACCCAAACATAATCTAACTTACCCAAACCTAACCTAGAATTACCATACACGACTACGCTAACGTCCAACAAACTAACCTATCCTAAGCCAGCATAACTACATCTAACTTTCTTACAACCTAACCAACATAACACTGAACAACTTTAACGTTATTCAATTTAGCCTAAACAAACCGCTTTTCAACAGTACCTAACCTAATTTAACTAATTTAAACTTAATCTCAACCAACTTAACTTTACCTAACCTAATCTTACCATCTAAACTTAACTTCCTTCATCGATGTGTAACTTCAACTAGACGAAAATTAACCTAAGTTATTCTAACCGATCAAAACTTAACTTCAAAAAAATTAACTTTACCTAAGCTAATCTAACTTACATCTAATCTAAATTCATTCAACGATGTGTACCTTAAACTGGACCAAATTAAACCTAACCCAACAAAACTTAACCATGCTTTTACCATCATACATCTTGACCTAAAACAACTTCACCTTACCTTACCTAACGTACTCTTGACCTAACCTAAGCATGTGTCTGCAGTGTACGGCCCGACTACTACTTGTTTTCCACATCGCCTGTACTACACCTGTTCAAATAATAGAGTACG
>NC_059290.1:5931593-5934093 GCF_017591435.1 Portunus trituberculatus
TGAGATGAATAGTCAACCTTACCTGATTTAACCTGACCTACCTTAATCTAGCTTAACTATATCGTCGTTGTTTCTTGCCTAACTTACCCAAATCAAATTAAACCCAATCTAACCAAACCAAAATTAACCAAACTCGACCCAACCCAAACGCAAACTAACTAATCAAACTCAATTTAACCAAACAAATCTTTCAACCTAATTAAACCAACGTCCCCTTAAGAAAAACCTAATTTAACCTAACCAAACCCAGTTTAAACTAACTTAGAAACGTAATCCAAACTCAACCTAATCCAACAAAACCAATCTCAACCTAATCCAACCAAATTTAACCTAACTTAGTCTAATCTAGCTTAACTTAATCGCCGTTGTTTCTACCTTCAACCTAACACTAAGCACCATATACTGATACTCTTGATAACACACACACACACACACACACACACACACACACACACACACACACACACACACACACACACACACACAGTACCATCCCACCACTGCCTCTATCTCTAAGTGGCCCTTGATAATGAGAGATAAGATAACCAATCCCTAACTCTACAAAAACTTATCCTCTTTCACTTGTCTCCATCATGCGCCTGTCATCTCCTCTTCCGTGTCCTTGTCCTTCTCTCTCCCTCTCTTCTCCTATCCACTACTCCCTCAATCGCTATCCTTCTATTTTCACCCTCCTTCCTTCTTTCTTTGATTCTCTTCTGCTTATCTCTTTCCACTCAATTTCCTTCTCTCCTTCACTTTCTTTTTTCTTATTCATTTTTCTCCCCCTCTTCTCTATTCTTTTTTTTTCTTTCTCATTCTCTTTTCACTATTATTCTTTCTTCATTCTCTTCATTCCCTTTCCTTATCTCCTTCACACTCTTCTACCGTCTTTCTTTTCTTATTCATTCTCTTTTCAATATTTTCTTTTCTCATTCTCTTCATTCTTTTCCCTCCCTTCCTTCACCTTCTTTTTCTTCTCTTCATCATTCTCTTTTCACTATCCTTCTTCGTTCTTTTCCTTTTTTCCTTCCCTCTTTCACTCTTTTCATTAACTTTCCTCCCTTCTATTCCCTTCCTTCATTCTCTTTACTACACCCCCTCTCTCTCTCTCTCTCTCTTCCCTTCCTCACACTTCTCGCTTCGCCACCCTCACTTCCTCACAACACCTGCTTCTACTTCCCTCCCTCTCCCCACCCCCTCATTCTCCCCAGGTGCTTATAACAGGTGTACTTATCTACCTAGTAATTAACAGGTGTCCCCTATATCTAGCCAGACAGACCCTTCCTCTCTCTGTCGTGTTATCCCTGCCAATCTTCACTTGTTACCTAATTCCTCTGCCTCCTTCTCTTCCTTCTCCCTTGCCAGCGTATACTTTGCTATAAACCTTCTTCCCTTCCTTCCTTCCCCCCCCTGCTGCTTCTAATAATTGTTCCTCCCTCCCTTGCCAGCTCTCTCGTATATACCTTGCCACTTCCTCCCCTGCTTCCTTACCTTATAGTTATACAGTATACATCCCTCCCATCCCTGCCGGTACTAATAAATGTCCCCTGCCAGCCCTGCCAACCCTACCAGTCCCACCAGCCCCGGGCCCTTCCTCTGTCGCCATCCACACCATGTCACGGCTGCCAACACCACCAACACTACCGAGGAGGTTCCAGGAAGGAGACATGTGAAGTGGCGTCCGTTGTCATGGTGATGTGAGGTTGGCAGGCGTGATGGAGGTGGACGAGCAACAGCAGTAGGAGGAGGAGGAAGAGAGCACAGGTTGGCACGTCTGTGAGGCCCCTGTGACGACTGTTACCTGCATTCACTCACACCTGCCGAGCGTGACAAGGGCACCGAACGCTCCTCCTCCTCTTCTTCTTCTTCTTCTTCTTCTTCTTCTTCTTCTTCTTCTTCTTCTTCTTCTTCTTCTTCTTCTTCTTCTCCTCCTCCTCCTCCTCCTCCTCCTCCTCCTCCTCCTCCTCCTCCTCCTCCTCCTCCTACTCACTATGGTACAGGTGTGGGTCAGACTCGGGTGTGAAGGAAAGATGTGCACAGAACACTATGCTTGATTTGATTGTTTAAATGCCACTCTCACTCTCACTCTCTCTCTCTCTCTCGTCAGCACGTACTCATTCCTCTTCATTCTTTACTTAGTCATCCACTTCTTCCTTTTACATCTTCCTCCTCCTCTTCCTCCATCACATACTTCCGGTGGTCAATGCGTAGGTCATTTTACGAGTGCTCTCTCTCTCTCTCTCTCTCTCTCTCTCTCTCTCTCTCTCTCTCGTAGGAGTAAGAGCAGAAAGGAGGATAAGATAATGAAAAGAAATAAAGGAAAAAACACGTTCGTATCTTTCCTAGTGTGTGTGTGTGTGTGTGTGTGTGTGTGTGTGTGTGTGTGTGTGTGTGTGTGTGTGTGTGTGTGTGTGTGTGTGTGTGTGTGTGTGTGTGTGTGTGTGTGGTTGAAGGATACACGCAAGACAAGACTAGGCAAATTATGTTAAGCTAGATGAAG
>NC_059290.1:5939093-5949093 GCF_017591435.1 Portunus trituberculatus
TGTGTGTGTGTGTGTGTGTGTGTGTGTGTGTGTGTGTGTGTGTGTGTGTGTGTGTGTGTGTGTGTGTGCAAACTATCTTGTTAAAATACGTTACCTAGCTATTGTTTCAGAGAGAGAGAGAGAGAGAGAGAGAGAGAGAGAGAGAGAGAGAGAGAGAGAGAGAGTACTATGGAGGTCACAGTATCGCTGTAATGCTTGGCTGCCAAACTTCAAATTTACAAACCTGTTTTCTAAGTAGCATTCTCTCTCTCTCTCTCTCTCTCTCTCTCTCTCTCTCTCTCTCTCTCTCTGGGAAACATGATAATTGCTAACGTATTTTTAACAAGGCATAGTTTACACTCCTCTCTCTCTCTCTCTCTCTCTCTCTCTCTCTCTCTCTCTCTCTCTAACAAATATGATTATTCTTACGTTATTTTTCTAATGGTATTATGATTTTAACAAATTTATATAGATACATACACAAACAAACACACATAAAGACACAAGACAGAGACACACACACAGATAGATAGATAGATAGACAGACAGATAGATAGATAGATAGATAGACAGATGATAGATAGATAGATAGAGATAGCTACAGAGATATAGATAAACAAACAGACATACACACACGCAGATAGAGATAGATAAACACACACACACACACACACACACACACACACACACACACACACACACACACACACACACACGGGCTGACGGACAAACAGTAATAAATAGAAAAAAAAACATCAACCATAATCATGTAACCTTTGAGAGAGAGAGAGAGAGAGAGAGAGAGAGAGAGAGAGAGAGAGAGAGAGAGAGAGAGAGAGGTTGGTATTTGATCCTTTCCTTGGCACTCTTATTCTTCTACTGTCTAGTGCCAACAAAACCCACTGGCACCTCTCTCTCTCTCTCTCTCTCTCTCTCTCTCTCTCTCTTATCTTGACCTTGCATAACATTCACTGTCCACTGAAACAACATAAAAATAGGTTTGTCATTTCTCTCTCTCTCTCTCTCTCTCTCTCTCTCTCTCTCTCTCTCTCTCTCTCTCTGGTCATCATTAGCTTTACCTTTTATCCAAAATTTCCGGGAACTTTGCGGCATGATGAGTTAGTGTGTGTGTGTGTGTGTGTGTGTGTGTGTGTGTGTGTGTGTGTGTGTGTGTGTGTGTGTGTGTGTGTGTGTGTGTGTGTGTGTGTGTGTGATTCACCTCGGTCGTCTGCTGGTCACCCAGCCAGTCTTCCCCATTACGGAGGGAGCTCAGAGCTCATAGACCGATCTTCGGGTAGGACTGAGACCACATCAACACACAACACACACCGGGAAAGCGAGGCCACAACCCCTCCAGTTACATCCCGTACCTATTTACTGCTAGGTGAACACACCCCACACATTAAGAGGCTTGCCCATTTGCCTCGCCGCCCCGAGACTCGAACCCGGCCATCTCGATTGAGTCGAGCGTGCTAACCACTACACTACGCGGTGTGTGTGTGTGTGTGTGTGTGTGTGTGTGTGTGTGTGTGTGTGTGTGTGTGATCACGTCCCTACTTGACACTGACGACGTAGTCAAGGTTAAAAATGGGCTATAATGAGAGAGAGAGAGAGAGAGAGAGAGAGAGAGAGAGAGAGAGAGAGAGAGAGAGAGAGAGAGAGAGTGTGTGTGTGTGTGTGTGTGTGTGTGTGTGTGTGTGTGTGTGTGTGTGTGTGTGTGTGTGTGTGTGTGTTTCTGCTTCATAGGAAGTGGGAGGGGATTCTTACATTGTCGGGAGGAGGAGGAAAGGAGGAGGAGGAAAGATCATGAGAGGAGTGGGAGAGGTGGAAATACGATGCATGAGAGAGAGAGAGAGAGAGAGAGAGAGAGAGAGAGAGAGAGAGAGAGAGAGAGAGAATAAAAAAAAAGACAATTAATAAACCATACCAACACCTTACATCCACATCCACCTCCACCACCATCACCACCACCACTCCACGCGTGCGCTCCACCCCCTCCACTCCTCCCGTCAGTGGTTGCCAACACTCCTGGCGGCGGCGGCGGCGGCGGTGAGGGGCACCCACTAGCCAGCAGTGTGGGCGGGGCTTTGTGACGTCACGTGGCGTCAGTGTGTCTGGGAATGTGGTCATCCACGCACCACCACCACCACCACCGCCACAGCCGCCGCCACCGCCACCACCACCACCACCACCGTACGACTATTGCTACTATCGTGTCACTATGTCATCATTACTACTTGTTAGTCGTTTGTCTGTCTGTATGTTTGTCGGTCTTGGCTCGGTGTTGTGTTGTCACTAGTACTATCACCATCTTACTGATAACTTAAATGTCACCACCATCCCCATCATCACCATTACTACTAGTGTCACCCTGTCCCAGTGTCACCATTCATGCTACACCATCATCACTAACACCCATCATCACCACTAATACAATGTCAACACCACTTCAATAATAACGTAAATGTCACCACCATCACCACTGTTAACCTTAGCATCACCATTCATGCTACACCACCACCACGAATACCACTATCTATCACCACCACTTTATCGCCACCATAACAACATAAATGTCAACAGTGATAGACAACACCACAACACTCCATGTCATAACCACCACCACACACCATCACCATCACCACCACCACCACCACCACACTGTAATGTAACCTAACACCATCAAATCTACATTACAACACCAAAGACTTTCCATTGTCATCACCATTATCAACACCACCATCATCACCACCACCACCACCACCACCACCACTAGAAGGGCACGTCACCACCTCATCACCCTCACATGCACTCGACTAACACTGCACTCACCACCATCACCACCACCACCACCACCACCACCATCAACACCACTCTTCGGTTAAATCAAGACCTTGGTCATTGCGAGGAAATTCGAGGAGGAGGAGGAGGAGGAGGAGGAGGAGGAGGGCATGTTAGGGAAAGAAGACGATGGAGTGAGGGAGGAGGAGGAGGAGGAGGAGGAGGAGGAGGAGGAGGAGGAGGAGGAGGAGGAGGAGGAGGAGGAGGAGGAGTGAGAGAGGAAGAGTTACTTCCCCTTTGACAAAAGTGGTGTTGTGGGAGGAACTCGAGAGAGAGAGAGAGAGAGAGAGAGAGAGAGAGAGAGAGAGAGAGAGAGAGAGAGAGAGAGAGAGAGAGAGAAATATACAAGTTACGGATCTTATATGCAAGCGATACATGTGTGTGTGTGTGTGTGTGTGTGTGTGTGTGTGTGTGTGTGTGTGTAACGAACAGGTACGCCCCCCCCTCCCCCCACAGCAAGAAGAGGCCAAGCGGATGTCGACGTTACCACACCTTCCTCCCCCACACACCCCTTTCCCTCTAGTCCTCTCCCCTTCCCTCCCCTCTTCTCTCCATCTCTCCACCCCCTTCCCTCCATATCTCCCTCCTTCCCCTCTTTGGCCAGAATCACAGATACTCCCCCTACACACACACACACACACACACACACACACACACACACACACACACACACACACACACACACACACACACACCATTTCTGAGTAACATAAATAAACAAATAAATAAAACACGAATTTAAACGTTAGATCTTAGAAGAAAAAGTATCATAAACAACATAAGCATTTCTCTCTCTCTCTCTCTCTCTCTCTCTCTCTCTCTCTCTCTCTCTCTCTCTACTAAAAACAAGGCCATTCTCCCTATGAATACTATAGACACGACCAGCCTCTCTCTCTCTCTCTCTCTCTCTCTCTCTCTCTCTCTCTCTCTCTCTCTCTCTCTCTCTCTCCAGTGTCCCTCCGTCCTCGCACGCATCATTAAAGGTGAAGATCTATTACAAATATAGATTAGGCACCACCTTTACACACACCGGCGCCGCGCTTTACGGGACGTCAGCTGAGAGAGAGAGAGAGAGAGAGAGAGAGAGAGAGAGAGAGAGAGAGAGAGAGAGAGAGAGAGAGAGAGAGAGAGAGAGAGAGAGAGAGAGAGTGAGAGTGATGGTAGTAGTAGTAGTAGTAGTAGTAGTAGTAGTAGTAGTAGTAGTAGTAGTAGTAGTAGTAGTAGTAGTAGTAGTAGTGAGAGAGAGACAGAGAGAGAGAGAGAGAGAGAGAGAGAGAGAGAGAGAGAGAGAGAGAGAGAGAGAGAGAGAGAGAGAGAGAGAGAGAGAGAGAGAGAAACACAGGTAGACACGGACACTCCAACACACCTACACCTTCACACCTGCTGCCTGACATCACCACCACCACCACCACCACCACCCCAACCACCACCACTACCACCACCACTGACAGCCACGCCCACCATCACACACGTCACACCCTGGACACGCTTCCCAAGTTAATAAGAGGGAAATAATTGCTGTGGGATATAAAGAAGGCAGCGTTTAGGAGGATAAGATGGAAAATAATACACTTAGAATGGCTACAGAGTGAAATGTTACTTAGAATATTAGTCTGTCAATATACACAGACTTAGAATACAGGAATACTTGGTCACTTAGGAAGATAAAGATAGAGATAGAAGAAATGAGAGGGAGAACAGAATAATGGAAGGACGGAAATAAGGAAAGAGAAACAAGATTGAAAGAAAAAGAAGGGAGGGAAGGGGAAGGGAAAGGAAGGGAGAGAGAGAGAGAGAGAGAGAGAGAGAGAGAGAGAGAGAGAGAGAGAGAGAGAGAGAGAGAGAGAGAGAGAGAGAGAGAGAGAGAGACTTAATATATGAGTTAAGTTACTTTTCACTTAGAATAGGAATAGTTTACTAATTTGAAAGGCAGAAAGGAAAAAAAAGTCCATTACTTATTTGTGGTTTGTATGTGTTGTTGTTGTTGTGATATTTGTCTCTATTTTTTTTTTTTTCTTTAGAAGTCTATATTTTCTACTTCAGTTCATTTTTCGCCCCTTTTACTGAAGACGGAACAAGAAAACCACTGACCACGAGGAAAAAGCAAATCAAACCAATAAAAACAGAAAGGAAATAGAAAAACCTCAAACACTTAAGAACAAGAGGAAGAGACACAGCACGAGACACAGGAAGAAGACATCGCAGCAGAAGCATGAGGCCTTTGTGTGATGACTAAGGCACGCACCACACACCACACAGCTATCAAGGCAGTGGTGATAGTGACACGGCATGCCACTAAATCACCACCACCATCACCACTACTACTGTGAATACTTTTTTTTTCTTCCATGCAAGAGGGATAATCTCGCCAAGAACAACAAATTTGACTAAATGAAAAAATAAATAAAAAAAAACGCCTACTTAGATGCGAGTCCCCGAGTAGGTCTGACCGAGAGAGAGAGCCGAAAGAATGGGAGAAATGTCTTGAAACTAACAGGTCATAGGAAGATGGAAATACAGAAGCAAGCAGCGAGAAATGTAAGTCTGTGTAGCTGTATGAGTGAAGTAGTGAAAATACGCTTGTTTTGAAGATGTAGAAAAATTCAAAGATAAGCGTTAAGAGTTATTTTTACGTTAGTGTTTGTTATCCGTCTCCCATTGCTGAAGGTAGTCACGTAGTTATGTGAATGAGTGGTAGTAAAGCTGTTATGTCAATGAAACAAAGAGTAAATAAATAACACACGGTAACACTATTGGATGAACATATTGGATAAATGAATAACTTAAAGATTGTTCATTATGCTAAATTCATGATCGTTTTTCATAACAATAATAATAATAATAATAATAATAATAATAATAATAATAATAATAATAATAACAATAATAATAATTAAAGAAAAGAGGATTAAAAGGGAAGAAGAAGAAGAAGAAGAAGAAGAAGAAGAAAACAAGGTGAAATATTTGAAGAATATGAAAATAAGAAAATAAAAAAAGAAAAAGCAGAAGCAGAAAAAGAAGCACAATAAGTACAAGAATAATAATAAAAAAAAAAAAAAACAGACACACACACACACACACACAGACGCCAGCAGAAACAGTAGGCAACCGGTACACAGGTGAACATAGGCCTGGGTTACCTGTCAGACCAGCCCAGTAAGGTAAGCAGGCCTCCGTCAGGTGAGTCATTGTACTCTAACCCAGCTTGCCTGACTCTGCCTACCTGTACCTGTTGTTTTTGTTCATTAGTGCCTGGCGCAGGTGTGTGTGTGTGTGTGTGTGTGTGTGTGTGTGTGTGTGTGTGTGTGTGTGTGTGTGTGTGTGTGTGTGGAGGGAGGGAGGGAGGGAGGGAGGAGGGAGGAGGAAGGAAGGAAGGAAGGAAGGAAGGAAGGAAGGAAGGAAGGAAGGAAGGAAGGAAGGAAGAAAGAAAGAAAGAAAGAAAGAAAGAAAGAAAGAAAGAAAGAAAGAAAAAGAAAGAAAAGAAGGAAGGAAGGAAGGAAGGAAGGAACGAACGAACGAACGAACGAACGAACGAACGAACGAACGAACGAACGAAGATAAAGACATACAGATAGATAGATAAATAGATGGACGGATAGACAGATAGACAGATAGATAGATAGATAGATAGATAGACAGATAGATAGATAGACAGGTAGATAGATAGATAGATAGATAGATAGATAGATAGATAGACAGACAGACAGACAGACAGACAGACAGACAGACAGACAGACAGATAGATATACATAAAGATACATATATAGATATACATAGATACAAAATACATAGGTACTACATAGATGGATGGAGGAATGGATAATCATACATAGATAGATACATAGATAGATATAGAAAGGTAAGTACAGAGACAGTGGATAGAGAGATGGATGGTTGGATGGATGCATGGATAGATTGGTTGGGTTAAGAAAGAAAGAAGCAAAGGCAAGAAAAGAAAGACGGAAAGAAAGAAAAGAAGGAAGGAAAGAAGGAAAAAGAAATAAAATAAGAAAGAAAGTATTGGGAGGGAGAAACGAAAGATTAGAAGAAAGGAAAAATAAACAAGAATGAAAGGAGAGAGAGAGAGAGAGAGAGAGAGAGAGAGAGAGAGAGAGAGAGAGAAAGAAAAAAAAAGAAAAGAGAGAAAACAGAGAATAAAAAGATGATGGAAAGAAGAAACAAAGGAAAGAATAAGAAAGAACAATAAGGATATAGAAATAACAGATAAATTAATGAAACGAAGAGAATCAAAATAAAAAAAATAATCACATGAAAGGAAGGAAACAAGATATCGAGAATACAAAAGAAATGAATGAGAGAGAGAGAGAGAGAGAGAGAGAGAGAGAGAGAGAGAGAGAGAGAGAGAGAGAGAGAGAGAGAGAGAGAGAGAGAGAGAGAGAGAGACGAAGGCTTTCATACACGCATACTGAAGGAAAAGGAGGGAAGAGAATAAAAAAGCAAGTAAAAAGAAAAGAGGAGGGAAGGAAAGAGAAGAGTGTGAGAGGAAGAGAGAGAGGAGGGAAAGAGGGAGAAAAGAGGAGGAAAGGAGGGTAGGAGGGAGAAGAGAGAGGAGTAAAGAAGTAGGGAGGAAAGGAGAGGCAAGGAGGAGGAGGAGGAGGAGGAGGAGGAGGAGGAGGAGGAAGAAGTGAGGGAGAGAGAGGGGGCGGAATGACCTCAAGACGGCCTCAGCTGGTATCTCTCTCTCTCTCTCTCTCTCTCTCTCTCTCTCTCTCTCTCTCTCTCAGCAGACACCCACATTTGAAAGCCCGCGAGTATCGGCTAACGTGTGTGTGTGTGTGTGTGTGTGTGTGTGTGTGTGTGTGTGTGTGTGTGTGTGTGTGTGTTTGCACCAGACACACACACACACACACCTGATGCTGACCGAACGCTAAACGGAAGCTTATGAAGGAGGAGGAGGAGGAGGAGGAGGAGGAGGAGGAGGAGGAGGAGGAGGAGGAGAAGAAGAAGAAGAAGAAGAAGAAGAAGAAGAAGAAGAAGAAGAAGAAGAAGAAGAAGAAGAAGAAGAAGAAGAAGAAGATATGGAGGAGGAGGAGGAGGAAGAGGAGTTTAAAGGCGACGGAAACACTATAAGGTCATTGCAGTTTAAGGAGGAGGAGGAGGAGGAGGAGGAGGAGGAGGAGGAGGATCCCTTATCTAATTAGTACTCTGCGAGCTTGACAACTAAGGCCGCCAAACACACCCTCAAAGTAAAGAGAGAGAGAGAGAGAGAGAGAGAGAGAGAGAGAGAGAGAGAGAGAGAGAGAGAGAGAGATTTACCAGATTTATGCTTCCTTTCGCATTTATACTTTTATCTCCCTTTAATTCATCTTTCCTACTACTGCTACTACTAAATAATAATAATATTACTACTACTACTACTACTACTTCTGCTCCTACTACTACTACTACTACTACTACTACTACTACTACTACTAAATTTTAAAATCACATTTCATAATATTAGATAAACACATCTTTTCCTTCTTGTTTCTCTTCGTACTACTACTACTACTACTACTACTACTACTACTACTACTACTACTGCTGCTGCTGATACCAGTGCTACTATTGCTACTGCCGCTGCTGCTGCTGCTGCTGCTGCTGTTGCTACTACTACTACAGCTAAGGTGTAGATGATGCATCTCTCTCTCTCTCTCTCTCTCTCTCTCTTTCTAAGTAGTAATGTCATTTACCCACACAGGTGTCACGACAACCCCCCCCCCACACACACACCTAATACTTATTCCTACACCTATGAAGGGAACACCATACACCATATCCTCCTCCTCCTCCTCCTCCTCCAAGATGGAAGGTGGCACCCCTCCTCTTCTCCAGTTACAACAGGTCCTTCCCTCCCTTTCCTCCTTCCTTTCTCTCCTCCCCCAGCTTGCCTTTCCAACCCTCTCTTCTCTTTCCCGCATCCTTCCTTCCTTCCTTCCTTCCCTCATCTTCCTCCTCCTCCTTACTTTCATCTATTACCTAATTTATTCCTTCCCTTCCTTCTTCCTACATAGTTTCTTTTTGTTCAATTTACTCTCTCTCTCTCTCTCTCTCTCTCTCTCTCTCTCTCTCTCTCTCTCTCTCTCCCTAAGCCTGTTATCACATGGGTCAAGCCGGATCCTTCCTTCCTTCCATTTCCTCCTCCTCCTCTTTTTCTTCTTCCTCCTCCTCCACATAAGCCCATAGACATGAGAGGGATTTAAAAGTCTCTCTCTCTCTCTCTCTCTCTCTCTCTCTCTCTCTCTCTCTCTCTTTTCCTATTTCACTAATTTTAACCACGTTTTTTTATTTTATCTCATTTCCTCATTTCCCTTTGTTTACGCTCTCTCTCTCTCTCTCTCTCTCTCTCTCTCTCTCTCTCGTTCATGCGTCTTTTTCTCTCTCTCTCTCTCTCTCTCTCTCTCTCTCTCTCTCTCTCTCTCTCTTATGACACCAAAGCACAGCAAGGAATGAAAGTGCGCGGATATCCCTTCTACTCACGGCCCGCATCCACCCCCCTCCCCCAAACTTTATCCGCGTGTATCAGTGCCATCCCAACACTTGGCACTCTGGCACTCTGTTCGGCGTGAGTGTCATCTTGCTGGCTTGTTTATGGCTACTGCGTTTCGGCGAGGTTACTTTTTTTCTGGTGTTTTTTGGGGTGTTTTTGTGTACGTGTTTGAGTATTGTTCACGTTTTCTGTTTTGTGTTATCAGTGTAGGGGAAGTTAAGGGAATTATCTATCTTATCGTGTTTTTTTCTTCTCTGTTGATGCTAATTTTGATCATTCTTTTACTACTACGACTGCTACAGGTATAATGACAGTAGTAGTAGTAGTAGTAGTAGTAGTAGTAGTAGTAGTAGTAGTAGTAGTAGTAGTAGTAGTAAAGGCCTGAAAAGTCTAATTATTTTTCTTCACACGATAAGATGTAAAATCTCTTTGTTGCTTCTTCCTCCTCCTCCTCCACTCACACAGATAGCTAACATCAACCATTACTCCGTTATTACCTCCTCCTCCTCCTCCTCCTCCTCCTCCTCCTCCTCCTCCTCCTCTTCTTCCTCATCTTCCTCCTGCGACCGTCCTTTTGAGTTCTTGATCTCCCTCCCTCCTCCTACCTCCTTCTGCTCTTCCTCTTCTACTTCTCCGCCTTTTATTTCCCCACGAACTCGGCACCTTTTTTCTCATTTTACCACCACATCC